>NC_057801.1:499807797-499813140 GCF_018294505.1 Triticum aestivum | reverse complement strand
TAGAAAGGATCCATCTTAGCAACGAATATCTTGCTTTCGGATCTGTGATAGAAGGTGTACCCAACAGTTTCCTTTGGGTATTCTATGAAGACGCACTTCTCCAAATTGGGTTTGAGCTTATTAGGTTGAAACTTTTTCACATAAGTATCGTAGCCCCAAACTTTAAGAAACGACAACTCTGGTTTCTTGCCAAACCATAGTTCATAAGTCGTCGTCTCAACGGATTTTGATGGTGCCCTATTTAACGTGAATGCAGCTATCTCTAATGCATAACCCCAAAACGATATTGGTAAATTGGTAAGAGACATCATTGATCGCACCATATCAAATGAAGTGCGGTTATGACGTTTGGACACACCATTACACTGTGGTGTTCCAGGTGGCAAGAGTTTGTGAAACTATTCCACATTTATTTTAACTGAAGGCCAAACTCGTAACTCAAATATTTATCTCCATGATCAGATCATAGAAACTTTATTTTCTTGTTACGATGATTTTCCACTTCACTCTAAAATTTTTGAACCTTTCAACTGTTTCAGACTTATGTTTCATCAAGTAGATATACCCATATCTGCTCAAATCATCTGTGAAGGTCAGAAAATAACGATACCCGCCACAAGCCTTAATACTCATTGGTCTGCATACATCAGTATGTATTATTTCCAACAAGTCAGTAACTCGTTCCATTGTTCCGGAGAACGGAGTTTTAGTCATCTTGCCCAAAAGGCACGGTTCGCAAGCATCAAATGATTCATAACCAAGTGATTTCGAAAATCCGTCTTTATGGAGTTTCTTAATGCGCTTTACACCGATATAACCCAAAAGGCACTGCCACAAATAAGTTGCACTATCATTATTAACTCCGCATCTTTTGGCATCAATATTATGAATATGTGTATCACTACGATCGAGATCCAACAAACTATTTTCATTGGGTGTATGACCATTGAAGGTTTTATTCATGTAAACAGAACAACAATTATTCTCTAACTTTAAATGAATAACCGTATTGCAATAAACATGATCAAATCATATTCATGCTCAATGCAAATGCCAAATAACTTTTATTTAGGTTTAACACTAATCCTGAAAGTATAGGGAGTGTGTGATGATGATCATATCAATCTTGGAACTACTTCCAACACTCATCGTCACTTCCCCTCAACTAGTCTCTGTTTATTCTGTAACTCCTATTTCGAGTTACTAATCTTAGCAACCGAACAAGTATCAAATACTCAAGGGCTACTATAAATACTAGTAAGGTACACATCAATAACCTGTATATCAAATATACCCTTATTCACTTTGACATCCTACTTATTCACCAAATATTCAGGGAATTTCCACTTCCAGTGACCATTTCCTTTGTAGTAGAAGCGCTCAGTTTTGGGCTTTGGTCCAGCTTTGGGCTTCTTAACGGGAGTGACAACTTGCTTGCCATTCTACTTAAAGTTCCATTTCTTTCCCTTTGCCCTTTTCTTGAAACTAGTGGTCTTGTCATTCATCAACACTTGATGCTCTTTCTTGATTTCTACCTTCGTCGATTTCAACATCAAGAAGAGCTCGGGAACCGTTTTCGTCATCCCTTGCATACTATAGTTCATCACGAAGTTCTAGTAACTTGGTGATGGTGACTAGAGAACTCTGTCAATCACTATCTTATCTGGAAGTTTAACTCCCACTTGATTCAAGCGATTGTAGTACCCAGACAATCTGAGCACATGCTCACTAGTTGAGAGATTCTCCTCCATATTTTAGCTATAGAACTTGTTGGAGACTTCATATCTCTCAACTCGGGTATTTGCTTGAAATATTAACTTCAATTCCTGGAACATCTCATATGGTCCATGACGTTCAAAATGTCTTTGAAGTCCCGATTCTAAGTCGTTAAGCATGGTGCACTAAACTATCAAGTAGTCACCATATTGAGCTTGTCAAACGTTCATAACGTCCGCATCTGCTCCTGCAATAGGTCTATCACTTAGCGGTGCATTAAGGACATAATTATTCTGTGTAGCAATGAGGATAAACCTTGGATCACGGATCAAATCCGCATCATTGCTACTAACATCTTTCAACATAATTTTTTCTTTAGGAACATATCAAAATAAACATAGGGAAGCAACAGCGTGAGCTATCGATCTACAACATGATTTGCAAAATACTATCAGGACTAAGTTCATGATAAATTAAAGTTAAATTAATCATATTACTTAAGAACTCCCACTTAGATAGACATCCCTCTAATCATCTAAGTGATCATGTGATCCAAATCAACTAAACCATGTCCGATCATCATGTGAGATGGAGTAGTTTTCAATGGTGAACATCAATATGTTGATCATATCTACTATATGATTCATGCTCGACCTTTCGGTCTCAGTGTTCCGAGGCCATATCTGTATATGCTAGGCTCGTCAAGTTTAACCTGAGTATTCCGCGTGTGCAACTGTTTTGCACCCGTTGTATTTGAACGTAGAGCCTATCACACCCGATCATCACGTGGTGTCTCAGCACGAAGGACTTTTGCAACGGTGCATACTCAGGGAGAACACTTATACCTTGAAATTTTAGTAAGGGATCATCTTATAAAGCTACCTCCGAACTAAGCAAAATAAGATGTATAAAAGATAAACATCATATGCAATCAAAATATGTGACATGATATGGCCATGATCTTCTTGCACCTTTGATCTCCATCTCCAAAGTACTGTCATGATCTCTATCGTCACCGGCACGACACCATGATCTCCATCATCTTTATCTATATCAATATGTCGTCACATGGTCGTCTCGCCAACTATTGCTCTCGCAACTATTGCTATCGCATAGCGATAAAGTAAAGCAATTATTTGGCGCTTGCATCTTATGCAATAAAGAGACAACCATAAGACTTCTGTCAGTTGCCGATAACTTCAACAAAACATGATCATCTCATACAACAACTTATATCTCATCACGTCTTAACCATATCACATCACAACATGCCCTGCAAAAACAAGTTAGACGTCCTCTACTTTGTTGTTGCAAGTTTTACGTGGCTGCTATGGGCTGAGCAAGAATCGTTCTTACCTACGCATCAAAAACCACAACGATAGTTCGTCAAGTTAGTGTTGTTTTAACCTTCTCAAGGACCGGGCGTAGCCACACTCGGTTCAACTAAAGTTGGAGAAACTGACACCCGCCAGCCACCTGTGTGCAAAGCACGTCGGTAGAACAAGTCTCGCGTAAGCGTACGCGTAATGTCGGTCCGGGCCGCTTCATCCAACAATACCGCCGAACCAAAGTATGATATGCTAGTAAGCAGTATGACTTGTATCGCCCACAACTCACTTGTGTTCTACTCGTGCATATAACATCAACGCATAAAACCTAGGCTCTGATGCCACTGAAGGGGAACGTAGTAATTTCAAAAAAATTCCTACGCACACGCAAGATCATGGTGATGCATAGCAACGAGAGGGGAGAGTGTTGTCCACGTACCCTCGTAGACCGAAAGCGGAAGCGTTAGCACAACGCGGTTGATGTAGTTGTATGCCTTCACGATCCGACCGATCAAGTACCAACGCACGGCACCTCCAAGTTCAGCACACGTTCAGCTCGATGACGTCCCTTGAACGCCGATCCAGCCGAGCTTTGAGGAAGAGTTCCGTCAGCACGACGGCGTGGTGACGATGATGATGTTCTATCGACGCAGGGCTTCGCCTAAGCACTGTTACGATATTATCGAGGTGGATTATGGTGGAGGGGGGCACCGCACACGGCTAAGAGATCCAAGGGATCAATTGTTGTGTCTAGAGGTGCCCCCTGCCCCCGTATATAAAGGAGAAAGGGGGGAGGTTGCCGCCCTAGGAGGAGGGCGCGCCAAGGGGGGAGTCCTACTCCCACCGGGAGTAGGACTCCTCCTTTCCTTGTAGGAGTAGGAGAAGGGAAGGAAAAAGGAGAAGGAAGGAAGGGGGCGCCCCCCCCCCCTCCCTAGTCCAATTCAGACTAGTCCATGGGGAGGGGTGTGGCCACCCTTTGGGGCCTTTCTCTCCTTTCCCGTATGGCCCATTAAGGCCACTTACGAATTCCCGTAACTCTCCGGTACTCCGGAAAATACCCGAATCACTCGGAACCTTTCTGATGTCCGAATATAGTCGTCCAATATATCGATCTTTACGTCTCGACCATTTAGAGACTCCTCGTCATGTCCCCGATCTCATCCGGGACTCCGAACTCCTTCGGTACATCAAAACATATAAACTCATAATATAACCGTCATCAAACTTTAAGCGTGCAGACCCTACGGGTTTGAGAACTATGTAGACATGACCGAGACACGTCTCAGGTCAATAACTAATAGCGGAACCTAGATGCTCATATTGGCTCCCACATATTTTACGAAGATCTTTATCGGTCAAACCGCATAACAACATACATTGTTCCCTTTGTCATCGGTATGTTACTTGCCCGAGATTCGATCATCGGTATCTCAATACCTAGTTCAATCTCGTTACCGGCAAGTCTCTTTACTCGTTATGTAATGCATCATCCCACAATTAACTCATTATCTACATTGCTTGCAAGGCTTATAGTGATGTGCATTACTGAGAGGGCCCAGAGATACCTCTCCGATAATCGGAGTGACAAATCCTAATCTCGAAATACGCCAACTCAACATGTACCTTTGGAGACACCTGTAGAGCTCCTTTATAATCACCCAGTTATGTTGTGACATTTGGTAGCACACAAAGTGTTCTTCCGGTAAACGGGAGTTGCATAATCTCATAGTTGTAGGAACATGTATAAGTCATGAAGAAAGCAATAGCAACATACTAAACGATCAAGTGCTAAGCTAACGGAATGGGTCAAGTCAATCACATCATTCTCTAATGATGTGATCCCGTTAATCAAATGACAACTCATGTCTATGCCTAGGAAACTTAACCATCTTTGATTCAATGAGCTAGTCAAGTAGAGGCATACTAGTGACATTATGTTTGTCTATGTATTCACACATGTATTATGTTTCTGGTTAATACAATTCTAGCATGAATAATAAACATTTATCATGAAATAAGGAAATAAGTAATAACTTCATTATTGCCTCTAGGGCATATTTCCTTCAGATGGTACTAAAGAAGTTTAGCTCTACATTGCTCTTGGCTGTACCTTTTTGCCTGTATTGATGTACTTACATTTATAGCTACTTGGTTATGTAGCATCACTCTTCATCTTATCTTAAATATTCTCCATTTTTTCTTATATTATCACATCTATATTTAATCTTAACAAAATGTAGAATAAAGGCAACGCTTATGAAGAATATTATGTGGTAAACTTCTTGAATTGCCCTCCCCC
>NC_057801.1:499798649-499807550 GCF_018294505.1 Triticum aestivum | reverse complement strand
TCCTTCAAACTTTGTTGTGTATATTTGGTTAGGCATGACTGCAATAGCTGTTTATTTTTGGTGTTTGCATCAAATTGCATGTTTAAAGTTTATTATGTAGTTCATAAACAAAAGTTTGTCCTTCTCAATTTAAGTTTTCTGTTGTACAACCAAGTTCCTTCTTCATACCATGTAAATTAAACTATACAGAGCAAGTGATCTTCTTTTGCACTGCATGTATGCTTCTGTTCTTGATCCATAATCCAGTGGTGTGGTGAACCTACCCACTACACCACAATGTCATGTTCTGCAATGTCTTAACTCTGAATAATGTCATATCATTCTACTATTATTTAAACCGTCTCTTTATTTTCCAATCTGAAATGGGATAAATTGACAGCACACTAACCATTGATACTTATGAGTTCTTGATCTGTAATCCAGTGGTGTCGTGAAGCTGCCAACTCCTTCACAATGTCATTTCCTACCATGTCTTGACCTGAACAATACCATATTGTGTTAATGCTATTTTAAACTGTGTCACTTTATTCGTTAGTAAGAAATGTGATGAATTTTCAGCACTGATACTTATATGTGCAAAACCTGTCATCTGTCTGCTTGTTTATCTTTCAGAGTGAGGAGGATATAAGTGTCAAACAAGCACAGTATCATCAGCTTGCTCAGCTGCTTGCGCTGCAGCTCCCGAGCAGGGCTAACCTTTCTTGAACTCTATTGAAGTGATGTCGGTTTTGTATATTATTTTTTTGGCGTGTTTATTTGCACTGGTGGCGATCTTTGATGCCCAGTGTATGTAATCTGTTGTTTGCTTGTTCTTTATTATCATAGTGGCGAACTTTGATTCCGACTGGATGTAATATGCCGTAATTTCTTTATTGTATAGTCTGGATTTTTTCTTATTCACGATGCTGCAGTTATTTTACTGTATATATATCTTGTCTTTGCAATAAACCGGCCAAACCGTAAAATTACGGTACATAATCAGGCTGTCATGCAAATCACTATGTATGATCCGCATCATGGGCCCCATCATCTTGGTCCGTTAACAGACCTAAATGTAAACTGGCCCACTAGTAGATTCGGGCCTTTAATAGGCCGAGTATACCACCAACCCTATTTTCGTAAGAAAACTCAATGGGCTTTTAGGAGGCTGAAAAGTAGGTTGGGCCTGAAACGTGCCGAACAGCTCATGGGCCGGCAGTAGGACGAAATAGACCCCGACCCATGATTGTGCCAGTCACATCACAGGCCGCTAACAGGCCAAAATTGTCTTGGTCCTTGTTTGTCCCAATCAGATTATCGGCTGTGAGAAGGTCGAGTGCAAACCGGGCCGTAGTTAGGCCCAACTATATGACGGGCTTTTAACAGGCCAAAATGTAAAACGGGCCTTTAACAGGCTGAAACTAATATCAGACCGAATTACTAAATGGGCCTTTAGCAAGTGGGCCCAAAAGCATAGCGTCTAGTTGACGGGCCGAATCTGATATGGGCCATAATTTAGCCCAAAGCCTCTTAAAGGGTCGGATCTGATATGGGCCGTAATTTGGCCTAGAACATGGTAGGCTTTTAACAGGCCGGATCTCATACGGGCCTTTATTAAGCCCAAAAGATGGCAGGTTGTTAATGGACTGGATCAAATATGGGCCGGCATTTGGCCCAAAACATGGCAGCCTGATAATGGGTCGACCCACTAGTGTCCTCAAAATCTTGTGGGCCTTTAGCTGGGCCGGCCCATTATGGTCGGTGAAATCTCGTGGGCCTTTAGCTGGGCCGGCCCATTATGGTCTGCAAAATCTTGTGGGTCTTTAGCTGGGTCGGCCCATTATGGTCCGCAAAATCTTGTGGGCCTTTAGTTGGGCCGGCCCATTTAATCTTTATGGGCCACTTTTGGGCCGGTCCACGTGTCAACATATCATAGGCGCATCTCGCCCATTGGATGAGTGACACCTGTGCCAATGCGAAGCTGACACATGGTTCCATTGGCCAGTGAGAATTTACACATGGAAAATTGGCATTGGTCGTGGCTGTTAGCGGGTTATCGGATCCAAAACCGGACCCGGTAGCTTAATAGCGTCCCCTTACGGTGGATGCCACGTGTCGGTCACCCTTGACGAAAGCACTTCTATGACGCGTGATTTATCGTCATGGAAGTCGACATTTCTGTGATGATAATTTTGGTAATGTCATGGAACACTTCTACGACAACACAGGTATGACTATCTTAATTGTGTCATAAAATCGTCATGGATGTACATGCATGACAGAAAACATGACCTACTGTGACAAACATGTATCATCACGGAAATGTATTTTTTTGTAGTGCAAGGGGGTGCCCCCCATGGGGAGTCCGAATAGGACTAGGGGAGGGGGCGCAGCCCCCCTTTCCCTCTCCCTTCCTTCTTCCCCCTTCCACCAAAGGGAATCCTACTAGGACTTGAGTCCTAGTAGGACTCCTCTCTCTTGGCGCGCCCTACAGGGGCCGGCCGGCCTCCCCCTCTCCTCCTTTATATACGGGGGGCAGGGGGCACCCCAAAGCACATCAATTGTTCTATTTTCCGTGTGCGGTGCCCCCTCCATAGTTTACTCCCCGGTCATAGCGTCGTAGTGCTTAGGCGAAGCCCTGTGTGGATCACATCATCAACACCGTCACCACATCGTCTTGCTGACAGAACTCTCCCTTGACCCTCTACTAGATCAATAGTTCGAGGGACATCATCGAGCTGAACATGTGCCGAACACGGAGGTGATGTATGTTCAATACTTGGATCGGCTGAATTGTGAAGACGTTCGACTACATCAACCGCGTTTGTTAACGCTCCCGCTTAAGGTCTACGAGGGTACGTGGACACACTCCGCCCCTCTCGTTGATATGCATCTCCTAGATAGATCTTGCGTGATCGTAGGAATTTTTTTGAAATTGCATGCTATGTTCCCCAACATGAATAAATCTCAAAAACCGAGGCAAACAATGTGTCGAACACATAGAGCGCAAGGGGCATCCCAAAAGCTGTTGAACATACTGTGGTGGCGTCCGGGCCGGCAACAATGTCCGCAGAGGGAGCATAATAGAGAGGACTGTAGTACTAGTGCTGGCGGTGCTGAGGCTCGGAATAGCGCCAGAGCAAGGGTGGCGGCGGAGCTACAATACGTCCAATGTGAAGGAGGAAGAAGAGAGGAGAGAGAAAATGCAATAGGAAGGTTAAGGGTGATGAATTTGGTGCAATTTATGGTGGGGTCGTGGTGTCGAGTCTGACGTTACAGACGCGCCTGGTCACGCACGAGCCTCCTCATATCTGCCCTACAGTATCGCTGGATATGAGGGGCGTCGGTTAGCCCAGGCATTTGAGGCCCGTTTGAGGCGTCTGTCTATGTCAGGATTTTTCACCGGTTAGTAACCAAGACATCCACTTGGACATTTGGGAGAGGAGATAAGACGCCCGACTCTATATGCTCTGAAGGCTTCACAAAATAGTTCCAACAAGGAATATGAGCATCACCGTCGCATGTGAGATCAAAGCTAATGCAGAGTTTATGCCTGTTGCATCACACCTCTACACCATCGCCAAACCATAGCCGCCAATGATTCATCGAATGTCATCCTTGCTGTTGTTCGCAGTTTGCTTGCATGGTGTTGGGCTCTTGGTACTTTTTTTCTCGAATACGCACGAGAGTGTGTATCATTCATTATAGAAAAGGGGAGAGAGACTTCCAAAAGATCCAGTTGGTTTACAATATTTGCACATGGGATATTCTCCCTACTCCACCGTAAATTATACCGGATTACTCACGACCCGTCCATCCGCTACCCAACTCCTCAAACCCTTTGTTTTCATTCTTGAGCATGCCGGCTTTAGCCCAGAGCTTCGCTTCCTCTTGAAGTCATCCCTTGACCCTCGATAGTGATAGTGGCGCCCCATTGAAGATGATGTTGTTGCGATGCTTCCAAATCGTCCACATGGCAAGGAGGCACTTTGCCCGTGTGGACCTCCGGTGTCTCAGATCTTGGTCTTGCCTCAGGCACCAAGCACTCGTCGTTCTTGAAGAGGCTCCAACCCTTGTTGCCCTGTCATCCTTCCCATCTCATGCCAGACTTGCCTCACAAATACACAGCCTAGCAGCAGGTGTTGTATTGATTCCTCATGCTGGTCACAGAAGGGACAAGCGTCCTGGTGTGGTAAGCCTCGTCTGGCCAAACGGTCCAAAGTCCAGCATCTATCTGAAGGAAATATGCCCTAGAGGCAATAATAAAGTTATTATTTATTTCCTCATATCATGATAAATGTTTATTATTTATGCTAGAATTGTATTAACCAGAAACATGATACATGTGTGAATACATAGACAAACCTATAGTCACTAGTATGCCTCTACTTGACTAGCTCATTAATCAAAGATGGTTATGTTTCCTAACCATAGACATGTGTTGTCATTTGATTAGTGGGATCACATCATTAGAAGAATGATGTGATTGACATGACCCATTCCATTAGCCTAGCACTTGATCGTTTAGTATACTGCTATTGCTTTCTTCATGACTTATACATGTTCCTGTAACTATGAGATTTATGCAACTCCCGTTTACCAGAGGAACACTTTGGGTACTACCAAACGTCACAACGTAACTGGGTGATTATAAAGGAGTACTACAGGTGTCTCCGAAGGTACATGTTGAGTTGGCATATTTCGAGATTAGGTTTTGTCACTCCGATCGTCGGAGAGGTATCTCTGGGCCCTCTCGGTAATGCACATCATTATAAGCCTTGCAAGCAATCTGACCAATGAGTTGGTTACGGGATGATGCATTACAGAACGAGTAAAGAGACTTGCCAGTAACGAGATTGAACTAGGTATTGGATACCGACGATCAAATCTCGGGCAAGTAACATACCGATGACAAAGGGAACAACGTATGTTGTTATGCGGTTTAACCGATAAAGATCTTCGTAGAATATGTAGGAACCAATATGGGCATCCAGGTCCCGCTATTGGTTACTGACCGAAAATAGTTCTAGGTCATGTCTACATAGTTCTCGAACCCGTAGGGTCCGCACGCTTAACGTTACGATGAAAGTTTTATTATGAGTTTATAAGTTTTGATGTACCAAAGCTTGTTCGGAGTCCCGAATGTGATCACGGACATGACGAGGAGTCTCGAAATGGTCGAGACATAAAGATCGATATATTGGACGACTATATTCGGACACCGGAATTGTTCCGGGTGATTTCGGAGAAAACCGGAGTGCCGGGGGGGGTTACCGGAACCCCCCGGGAGAGTATTGGGCCTTATAGGCCTTAAGGGAAAGGAGAGAGGGGCGGCCAGCATGGGCCGCGCGCCCCCTCCCCCCCTCTAGTCCGAATTGGACTAGGAGGGGGGCAGCGCCCCCCCTTTCCTTCCCCCTCTCCCCCTTCCTTCCCCCTCCTAGTAGGAGTAGGAAAGGAGGAGTCCTACTCCTACTAGGAGGAGGATTCCTCCTCCTTGGCGCGCCCCAAGGGGCCGGCCGGCCTCCCCCCTTGCTCCTTTATATACGGGGGCAGGGGGCACCCCATAGACACACAAGTTGATCTACGGATCGTTCCTTAGCCGTGTGCGGTGCCCCCCTCCACCATATTCCACCTCGGTCATATCGTCGCGGAGTTTAGGTGTCAGGACCCTGACTCGATGTCACATCGATCTAGCCTGTAACACCTCATATCACTTTGCGGCCTCACGCACGGTATCCCCACGGGTGTTGCCTTACCTTTGCCCGGGACCGTTTGCGCCTTCTGGCTCACGTATATGATAGTGTCGCTAGCATCCATATGATAAGGAGCCCGGGCTGACATGACTAGTCGTAAACCCAAAGTGGCACAGACTTACAGGGACAGACATCCATGACCCAGCTTCGAACGTGTCGGTCATCAGCAAGTGGGTCCGGGCTGTAGCACTGGGCTAGCAGGACTCCGGTAAACCGGGCTGTAGCGGGCTAACAGGACTCCGGTACTCAATGCGTGACATTTCCCCGAAGGGACAGACACAGGAACGAAGAAGGACACATGCCGGCCAGCCTAAGTGTTCCAGAGCAGTAGCAAGCTACCATGGCTCAGCGGTAACACTAGGAGACATTTCCCGGTAAGAGAGGCTACTAAAGATAAACAACTAGATAGTCAGATCCCACACATACCAAGCATTTCAATCATACACACAATATGCTCGATATGTGCAAATACAACAAGGCATCACAACATGACTCTACGACACAAGAACTTTATTTAAGGCTCAGAGAACCATACATAACATACACAAGGTACGGGTCTCACGACCTAGCATTCAAGTCATACAGTCATACAAACCAGCAGCGGAAGTAACTTGTCTGAGTACAGACAACTAGAAAGATAAAAGAGGCTTGGAAAGCCTAGCTATACTACGTGGTCCTTCACAAGCTCAGGATCACCACCTGGGCCTTTAGCCTACTCGTTGATGTCAACGTCTACGTAGAACCCATCAGAAGGGGTTGCAGCGTCTTCTGTAAAATGTAAATTATAGCAACATGAGTACAAAGGTACTCAGCAAGACTTACATCAGACCCTACATACATGCATATTATCAAGAAGGGTTGGTGGAGTTATTGCAGCAAGCCAGCTTTGACTCTTGGCTAGGCTAACCTACGAGACTCCAACTTGAAATGGTTTTGCGCACACGAGTCCACTACTCACCACTTCAATACACTACCGAGGATCCACCTCCGTCTTCCTACGGAAGAGCCATCCTCGGCACTCACACTTATCTTGAGGCTTTTAGTAGTTTCCATTTACTTGTCTATGAACTGTATAGGCAACCAAGTAGTCCTTTACCGCGGACGCGGCTATTCGAATAGATCATGATAACCCTGCAGGGGTGTACTTCTTCATACATGTTTCCACCACTTAGCGTCTGCACACGACATGTGCTCGGCAGACTTCAAGCGAAAGCCGACGTGGGTGTAGACCACGACCTACCTGAACACTTAAGCCTCTAGTCCAGGTTTATCGCCTATCCGGGTTCCATCCGCAGGGAGTCCGGCCGAGGTTTCCCATACGGCCCCGAACGATGTGAACAGGGTTCCCGAGATACCTAACGGGTATTCGGTACACCCGGCCACGTACCTACCGCATCACAGCCCACCCCTACGGTCAGCGCTGTCCACGGCCTCCAGTAGGCTACAAACACCAGAAACTACTTGCAACTCCTGGACAGAGAGCTAGGGTGAATAAGAAGTCGAGCGGGGTCATATTTCAGGGCCCAATGCATGGTAGTAGCTGTATCTTAAATCACACATACAGATCTCAGTGCTTAAGGTCGGCTTCAATGAAACAACCCACCATGTACTCCTACATGGCCTCTCATCGATACCTTTACCAAATCGTGTTCACCACACCACTCTCATTACCGACATAATCATTTCACTCTAGCCATCACCCAGATGAACCAGACCTGACACGACTCTAAGCATAGCAGGCATAGCAAGGTAGGAACAACACATACATAGGGCTCAATCAACTCCTACACATGCTAGTGGGTTTCATCTAGTTACTGTGGCAATGACAGGTCATGCAGAGGAAATGGGTTCAACTACCGTAGCACACAGCAGTTTGAAACGCGTTGTCTTAATGCAGTAAAAGAGAGCAGGAGCGAGAACATGGGATTGTATCGATATGATCAAATGGTTGGTTGCTTGCCTGATGATTCGATGCACTGATACGGTTCTTCGTTAGGGTAATCACGGTACTCCTCGGAGGCAGATCCTGCCGCAAGAACACCGATATACCACCATCACCAAACAATGTGCAACAATATGATGCATGCATGAAACATAGCAATATGAGGGTGTTGGGCTAATGCAACTAAGACCAGAAGGGTTTGAACCAATTTGAATCAAAGATTCAAATTTCAAACTCAAACATGGCCCTTTAAAGTGTTTTTCCTTGTTCTGCATTAAACATCAAGTTAACTTGTTTAGTCATGCATGAAAATAGTACAGATGGATAGATTGGATTTTTCTGATCATTTTTCATATATAATTTGTCTGATTTGGAGTTACAAAATAAAAGTTATGAATTTTTGAAGTTTAAATTATATTCTGGAATTTCCTATATTAGAATAATTCCAGAAAATCATTATTGCGTCAGCCTGACGTCAGTGTGACGTCAGCAGGTCAACGGAACACGTCAGGGTCAAACCTGACAGTGGGTCCCGCATGTCAGGGTGATTATTTTAATTAAAGTTTAATTAAAACTAAACCTGTTTAATTAACAGGGCTGGGCCCCACCTGTCATTGACTCAGGGGAGTCAACCAGGGCCCACCCGTGGTCAAAGTCAATGCCAGTGGCGCCGGCGTTTAGCCGCCAGCGAGCCCGACGCGGCGGCGGGAGTGGTTTTGGCCATTTCGGCCACCAAATGGGTCGCGGAGACCACCGGAGTGGAGCTGAGGACAAGCCGCAGCTCTTGGTGGAGTCCGTTGGGGTCGGGGTGGCCGGAGTTCGCGCCGGCGACGACTTTGGCGGCCACCGGGGTTCGGCCGAAGATGAACTTGGTGCTAGAGGGGTCGGTGAGGCTCGGGGAGTGGCTAGCCAGGTGCTGCGGGACTCGGTGAGTAAGATGGACACCAGCTTGTGGCCGGAGGGTGGCCGGAAGCACGTCGGCGACGAGATCCGCGGCGGTACGGGCGTGTGATCCTCGTGCGGTGGCTACACGGCTCGGGAATGAGAGAGGGAGGGTCGGAGGAGTAGCTAGGCTCACAGCGCTCCCGTAGAGGCCACCGGCGGGGTCGGGGACGAGCTGAGGCGGCGACGGCGTTGAAGGGGATCTCCGGAGACGGCGAGCTCGGGCGAGGTCGGTGCGGTGGTCTCGGGCCGCACGAGCACATGGGGCTCGGCTAGCTCGATGAA
>NC_057801.1:499790601-499798562 GCF_018294505.1 Triticum aestivum | reverse complement strand
CTGGACACGGTGGCACGGCGTGGGGTTGACGGAGGGCGTGGCTACGGCGAGGGGGTGGCGGCGATGGCGTCGGCCATGGCTGGGGCGTGCGAGGGGGGAGGAGCTGGAGAGGAGAGGGGGTGTCTGGGGGGTTCTGGGGAGAGAGGGAGGCCGATTCACGGCGTTAGCCGGGCGAGGGAGGCGGCGAGGCGGCGAGCAGGTGCGTGGCACCCATGCGGTGCTCGCCGTCGAGCACCTGCCTGCCTGCCTGGCCGGCAAGCAGCTCGCTGGCGCGGTGCTAGGCTGGACCGGCAGGTGGGCCGGGCGCTGGGCGACAGGTAAGCCTTTTCCATTTCTTTCTGTTTTCTGTTTTTTAATACTTCTGCAACTTTGTTGAATTAAATAAAATACTTAGGCAACTCCAAAAATCACCAAACTACTCCTGGTTCATAGTTGGATTATTTCCAACATGAAACATTTTAGTTTGGAGTTATTTGAGCATTTAAATATTTTATATAATTTTAAATGCCCAAATTCAAATACTTATGATTTAAATCAAAAACCCTAGGATGGCCTAGGACAATGTGCACCACTTTTGGCAGAGGTTCTGAACCAAGACAAAAATGATGGGCATTTTAGAAGGGCATTTCAGGTTCATTGAAAAAGTTTTTAGTAAACCCTAATTGGTTTCAGAGGTGACTGGGGGTTCTGTCATCCCCATTTCAAGTTTCTGATGAAAGAGTAAACATGATGCAACACTCTAATGCATGGCTAGCTAGGGTGTGACAACTCACCCCCACTCAAAAGAATCTCGTCCCGAGATTTGGGTTCCTCCGGAAAGAAGGCGGGATACTCAAGTCGAAGACGATCCTCCCTTTCCCAAGTTGCTTCATCCTCAGAATGGTGCGACCATTGTACTTTGAGAAACTTGATATTATGACGTCGAGTGGTACGCTCGGCCTGATCGAGGATACAAATGGGGTACTCTCGATACGTAAGATTATCTTGGAGATCAAGCGTTTCGTAGTCCACTCCACGGATAGGATCCGAGAAGCAACGCCTGAGTTGAGAAACGTGGAAGACATCGTGGACTCTGGAGAGGTGCGGAGGTAGTTCCAACTGGTAGGCAACTTCTCCTCGTTTAGCGAGAATGCGAAAAGGTCCAATGTAACGAGGAGCCAATTTGCCTTTGATACCGAAATGATGGGTTCCCTTTAGAGGGGTAACCCGAAGGTAAGCCTTCTCGTCAACCTCTAAAGTCATAGCCTTATGTTTTCGGTCATATTGACTCTTTTGACGAGATTGGGCTGTTTTCAACTTTTCACGAACGATGCGAACTTGCTCTTCTGCTTCTTGAATCATATCCGGGCCAAAGAATTGTCTTTCCCGGTCTCTGACCATTTAAGGGGTGTTCGACACCGTCGTCCATAGAGAACTTCAAAAGGGGCTTTACCCAAGCTAGATTGATAGCTGTTGTTGTAAGCGAATTCGGCAAATGGAAGGCACTTCTCCCAATCCATTCCGAATGAGATAACAGAGGCTCGAAGCATGTCTTCTAGAATCTGGTTGACGCGTTCCACTTGACCACTCGACTGAGGGTGGAAAGCGGTGCTAAAGGAGAGACGGGTTCCCATAGCATTTTGGAAACTTTCCCAAAATCGAGAGGTGAAAAGACTTCCTCGATCCGAGTTGATTTCCAAAGGAACACCATGGAGAGACACTATTCGGGAGATGTATAGGTCTGCCAGCTGACTAGCGGTTATACTCTCACGAACAGGTAAGAAATGGGCCACTTTGGAAAGACGATCGACAACGACAAAGATAGCATTATTCCCTCTCTTGGTCCTGGGAAAACCGGTAATGAAATCCATACCAATTTTATCCCATTTCCATTCAGGAATAGCTAAGGGTTGAAGGGTGCCAGCAGGCCGTTGAAGCTCTGCTTTTACACGACGACAGACGTCGCAATTAGCAATATACTGAGCAATTTCTCTCTTCATCCTGGTCCACCAGAACCTCTGGCGTAGGTCCTGATACATCTTGGTACTACCCGGATGAATGGTGAGAGGAGATTCATGAGCCTCCTTAAGGATCAACTGCCGTAGATGCTGGTTCTTGGGAACCACTAAACGGTTCTCAAAGTACACAACACCATGATCATTTGTGGAGAAACAACTAGCACCTCCGCTAGCAATGTTCTCCTTGATTTTAGCTATTCCCTTATCTCGCTTCTGGGCAGCGATGATTTGATCCATAAGAGTAGGTTTCGCCACCAAGGTGGAAAGAAATCCTTGAGGAACAATGTGAAGGTTAAGCTTACGAAATTCCTCATGGAGAAACGGTTGACTTTGTTGTAACATCAGGTTGTTACAATAAGATTTACGACTTAGTGCATCAGCCATGACGTTGGCTTTCCCTGGGGTGTAAGTTATTCCTAAGTCGAAATCTGTGATCAACTCGACCCAACGTCTTTGCCTGAGATTCAAATCCGGTTGGGTGAAAATGTACTTCAGACTTTGGTGATCAGTTAATATTTCGCAACGGTTACCGAGGAGGTAATGTCGCCAGGTCTTGAGTGCATAGACTACGGCTGCAAGCTCTAGATCATGAGTAGGATAATTCTCCTCATGTGGGTGCAATTGCCGTGAAGCGTAGGCATCTTGCATGAGAATGCAACCTAGTCCTTGTCGCGAGGCGTCGCAGTAGATAACAAAGTCCTTGGAGAAGTCTGGCGGTACCAGTACGGGAGCAGAAGTCAGGCGTCTTTTCAGTTCCTGAAAGCTGTGCTCACATTGTGGAGTCCATTCGAACTTCTTATCTTTCTTGAGGAGTTTGGTTAGAGGTTTGGCAACTTTGGAGAAGTTCTCGACAAAGCGACGACAATAGCTCGCTAAGCCCAGAAAACTCCGAACTTGCTTGACCGATTCAGGTGGAGTCCAATTAAGGACAGCTTGAACTCGCTCAGGGTTAACAGCAATACCTTTACCAGATATTACATGACCCAGATAGGTCACTTCTGACAACCAAAATTCACATTTGGAAAACTTGGCATAAAGGCGATGCTCTCGAAGTTTCTTCAACACTAGCCTTAGATGTTCGGCATGTTCTTCCTCGTTCTTAGAGTAGATGAGTATATCATCGAGATAAACTACAACGAATTTATCCAAATACTCCATGAAGATTGAGTTCATTAACCGAGAAAAGGTGGCTGGAGCGTTGGTTAAGCCGAAGGACATGACGGTGTACTCGTATTGGCCATAACGAGTAACAAAGGCCGTTTTAGGGATGTCCCCGTTTCTAATTTTGATTTGATGGTAGCCCAACCTCAAATCCATCTTGGAGAAGACTGAGGATCCAGCGAGCTGATCATACAGGTCGTTGATCCTGGGAAGCGGATATTTGTTCTTGATTGTGACCAAATTGACAGGTCGATAATCTACAACCATCTGGTCCGTACCATCCTTCTTCTTGACGAAGAGGACGGGGCAAGCCCACGGAGATGAACTAGGTCGGATGAAACCCTTTTTCAAGGACTCATCGAGTTGTTTCTTAAGCTCGGCTAGTTCTAGTGGTGCCATCTTATAGGGTCTTCTAGCAATCGGAACGGTTCCTGGAATGAGGTCTATTACGAACTCAACATCCCTGTCAGGTGGAACACCTGGCAATTCCTCTGGGAAGACATCCGGAAAGTCACGGACTACCGGAACGTCCTCAAGGTCTGGCAAAGGGCTGGCGTTAAGAGAATATAACTGTCGCTTGGCTAATCGGGTCAAGACATTGACTATCTTCCCCGAAGGATGGGTGAGTTGAACAGTCCTAGAGAAGCAATCAATTTTGGCTTGATGAGCTGACATCCAGTCCATACCCAAAATGATATTAATATCTGAAGATTTAAGGGCTATCAAAGATGCAAGGAAAACAAGTCTATCGACTTGGATTTCATTTCCATAACTTACCCTGGAGGTCTGCCATCTAGAACCCGGAGTAGAAATTTCTATAGTGGATGGCATGTTACAGAATGCGGTGTTATGCAAACGAGCATAGTTCTCGGATATAAATGAATGAGAGGCTCCTGTATCGAAAAGAACAGATGCCGGGTGGCAATTAACAAGGAGCGTACCGAGAACGACGTTGGGATCTTCTTGAGCTTCTTCGGCAGAGATACAGTTGACATGGCCACGTGAGGCGGTGGCCGGCTTGGCGTGGAACACTTTCCCTGTCGGCTTGCCACGGCCAACAGCTTTAGCAGATTGGTTGGGGTTGGTCTGGGGACACTCACGCATATAGTGGCCAGATTCCCCACACTTGAAACAAGTCACGGAACTGGTACGTGGAGGAGCATTGTTGGTTGGACCCCCATAGGGCTTGGCTGGAGCAGACTGTTGAACAGGGCGAGGCGCCTGGAAAGATGGCCTCGGTGTGAACCTGGGTGGCAGGGCGGTGTTGGGCACCCACACGCGGCACTTCTGAGGACCAGCACCGGATGAGGAACCCATGTCACGGCCATGCTTGCATGTTGCGTCATAATCAGTCTGACCAGTTTCAGCACTGATGGCTTTGTTAACAAGTTTCTGAAAAGATGTGCACTCATGCAGATGGAGGTCGCGGCGAAGCTCAGGACTAAGTCCCTTACGGAACCTTGCTTGCTTCTTGGCATCAGTAGAAACTTCCTCAGTTGCATATCGTGCGAGGTTACCAAACTCCCTGCTGTAAGCATCCACAGAGAGTCGGCCTTGGGTGAAATTGCAAAATTCCTCACGTTTACGGTCCATGAGACCCTCCGGAATGTGATGTTCACGGAAAGCCTCACTGAATTCAGCCCAAGTAGTGACATGGCCCGCTGGGCGCATAGCTCCATAATTCTCCCACCATAGACTGGCGGGGCCTTCAAGATGATATGCAGCAAAGGTGACCTTGTCAGCCTCAGCTACTAGCGCGGAACGCAGCTTGTGAGAGATACTGCGAAGCCAGTCATCAGCGTCGAGAGGCTCGACGGAGTGGTGGAACGTGGGTGGATGTAATTTGATAAAATCACTGAGTGACACCACGTTAGTCCTCTGATGGTGTGCTGTGTTCTGTTCAATATGCTCCAACAAACGGTTGGTCTCCCGCTTGTTTCTCTCAGCTTCCATCATAACCTCGGCTAGGGAAGGAGGATGAGGCAGATTTGCATCCCTGACTTCACTGCCTTCGGCCTGCTCTTGAGGAGCAGGGTTAGTGCGCGTGTTGACCATCCTAGGTAAACAAGACAATGATTTAGTCAGAATGATAAAATTCCGACATAGGATACAAAATGTAAGGAATAACTCGAAATGCAAGATGATCATCCGTATGACATGGTAGATACAGAAACTGCTTCTTTATTCCATCGTCATACACACCATACAGGGTTTAGTACAAGACCAAACAAAGTACTATTACGGTGAAAAGAGGATTACATCTCATCGGAGGCATCCCAAGCTCCTATACATTATTTTTCTACATCTCCGGAAAGAGTACAAACTAGGTCATATCCCACGAGTCACGCGGGACGATAGACGACACAGATAGTGCTAACTAGTGATACTACCACTAACTCAGACCGATCCGTAGTAGTCCTCGTAGAAGTCACCTCCATAGCCTGGAAGCTCAACATGATCATCCGGAAACAGACGATCTCGCGGAGCTTGTGGACCATAGGGACTAGGATGAGGTCTTGGACCAACAGACGGTGGCTTGCGGGGACCGCGAGGTGGGGTGATGCCTCCTACATCACGCCAACCCATCACGTGTGGCAGAGCAGATCTCACAGGATAGAGATCGCGCATATCCGAATATCCAGCTTGCACCGCCGGTGCAAACCGAGTCAATGTGGCCCAGTGGTCAGCACGGGTATTGAAGAGCTCTAACCTCAAGGCCCGATTTTCACGGTCCTTATCCTCGAGCATCTCAGCAGTAGTGCGAGTCCGTGAATCCTCCTGGGTGGGGTCAGCATAGATAGCCTGGAGATACCCTTGTGCTCCCGGAAGTGATCCTGGCATATACCGGAAATCAGAGTCCCGAAATAGACCAGATCTGACCCGCATGATGTTCATCATAGAGTAGGCGGCGTCCTGCACAGCCATCTCAATAGTAACCCCGAGTCCATAGGAGCAGTGAAGGGGCTCGGTGGACCCAGGATAAGATGGAAATATCCTGACAGTGCAGAGATACTGGCTTTGATTAAAGTCTCAGAATTGCTCTTCGACCGTGTACTCAGGATACCAACGATATCCAGCCTCAGTCATTACCCTGACCAACATGGCAGTATGGCCGGGTACATCTAGGCATCGAGTCAGGCGAACCACTTGATTAAGGTCGAGAGTGGCCATCTGAAAGCACAATCATAATGCAAAGGCATTAGAATTTCTAGCAAAATTTCGGCAGCATAACAGCTGTAAATGCTCAAGAAGGATTTTGAGACATTTGACAAAGGATTGCATACACACTCAATATCATCATATCAAGTTCTGAATCCATCCTAGCAACATGACGTGGTAGTAGAACTGAACTAGGCTTGTATTCATCAAACTTATAAGGTACTACTGATTAGTAACACGTGATCCTGATAGAGAGAATAGATCCTAATTCCTTAACCCCCGGTGGAAGAATAGACTGACTCAGATCAGAATGTCATAAGATAAAGGAGTAAAAAGAGCCTTACGTTCCAACCCACAAACAATTCCCCTACATATAACTAAAGAATTTCTAGACTCAACATCGACCAGTTTGGCTTGGAGAACCTACAGGCAGTCCGGCTCTGATGCCAACGCTGTCAGGACCCCGACTCGATGTCACATCGATCTAGCCTGTAACACCTCATATCACTTTGCGGCCTCACGCACGGTATCCCCACGGGTGTTGCCTTACCTTTGCCCGGGACCGTTTGCGCCTTTTGGCTCACGTATATGATAGTGTCGCTAGCATCCATATGATATGGAGCCCGGGCTGACATGACTAGTCGTAAACCCAAAGTGGCACAGACTTACAGGGACAGGCATCCATGACCCAGCTTCGAACGTGTCGGTCATCAGCAAGTGGGTCCGGGCTGTAGCACTGGGCTAGCAGGACTCCGGTAAACCGGGCTGTAGCGGGCTAACAGGACTCCGGTACTCAATGCGTGACATTTCCCCGAAGGGACAGACACAGGAACGAAGAAGGACACATGCCGGCCAGCCTAAGTGTTCCAGAGCAGTACCAAGCTACCATGGCTCAGCGGTAACACTAGGAGACATTTCCCGGTAAGAGAGGCTACTAAAGATAAACAACTAGATAGTCAGATCCCACACATACCAAGCATTTCAATCATACACACAATATGCTCGATATGTGCAAATACAACAAGGCATCACAACATGACTCTACGACACAAGAACTTTATTTAAGGCTCAGAGAACCATACATAACATACACAAGGTACGGGTCTCACGACCTAGCATTCAAGTCATACAGTCATACAAACCAGCAGCGGAAGTAACTTGTCTGAGTACAGACAACTAGAAAGATAAAAGAGGCTTGGAAAGCCTAGCTATACTACGTGGTCCTTCACAAGCTCAGGATCACCACCTGGGCCTTTAGCCTACTCGTTGATGTCAACGTCTACGTAGAACCCATCAGAAGGGGTTGCAGCGTCTTCTGTAAAATGTAAATTATAGCAACATGAGTACAAAGGTACTCAGCAAGACTTACATCAGACCCTACATACATGCATATTATCAAGAAGGGTTGGTGGAGTTATTGCAGCAAGCCAGCTTTGACTCTTGGCTAGGCTAACCTACGAGACTCCAACTTGAAATGGTTTTGCGCACACGAGTCCACTACTCACCACTTCAATACACTACCGAGGATCCACCTCCGTCTTCCTACGGAAGAGCCATCCTCGGCACTCACACTTATCTTGAGGCTTTTAGTAGTTTCCATTTACTTGTCTATGAACTGTATAGGCAACCAAGTAGTCCTTTACC
>NC_057801.1:499780462-499787950 GCF_018294505.1 Triticum aestivum | reverse complement strand
GGGGTTGACGGAGGGCGTGGCTACGGCGAGGGGGTGGCGGCGATGGCGTCGGCCATGGCTGGGGCGTGCGAGGGGGGAGGAGCTGGAGAGGAGAGGGGGTGTCTGGGGGGTTCGGGGGAGAGAGGGAGGCCGATTCACGGCGTTAGCCGGGCGAGGGAGGCGGCGAGGCGGCGAGCAGGTGTGTGGCACCCATGCGGTGCTCGCCGTCGAGCACCTGCCTGCCTGCGTGGCCGGCAAGCAGCTCGCTGGCGCGGTGCTGGGCTGGGCCGGCAGGTGGGCCGGGCGCTGGGCGACAGGTAAGCCTTTTCCATTTCTTTCTGTTTTCTGTTTTTTTAATACTTCTGCAACTTTGTTGAATTAAATAAAATACTTAGGCAACTCCAAAAATCACCAAACTACTCCTGGTTCATAGTTGGATTATTTCCAACATGAAACATTTTAGTTTGGAGTTATTTGAGCATTTAAATATTTTATATAATTTTAAATGCCCAAATTCAAATACTTATGATTTAAATCAAAAACCCTAGGATGGCCTAGGAAAATGTGCACCACTTTTGGCAGAGGTTCTGAACCAAGACAAAAATGATGGGCATTTTAGAAGGGCATTTCAGGTTCATTGAAAAAGTTTTTAGTAAACCCTAATTGGTTTCAGAGGTGACTGGGGGTTCTGTCATCCCCATTTCAAGTTTCTGATGAAAGAGTAAACATGATGCAACACTCTAATGCATGGCTAGCTAGGGTGTGACATTAGGCGAAGCCCTGCGCCGGTAGAACATCATCATCGTCACCACGCCGTCGTGCTGACGGAACTCATCTCCGGAGCTCGGCTGGATCGGAGGCCGGAGATCGTCATCGAGTTGAACGTGTGCTGAACTCGGAAGCCCCGTACGTTCGGTGCTTGGATCGGTCGGATCGTGAAGACGTACGACTACATCAACCGCGTCGTGCTAACGCTTCCGCTTACGGTCTACGAGGGTACGTGGACGAACACTCTCCCCTCTCGTTGCTATGTCATCACCATGATCTTGCGTGTGCGTAGGAATTTTTTTTGAAATTACTACGTTCCCCAACAGTGGCATCCGAGCCTAGGTTTTATGCGTTGATGTTATATGCACGAGTAGAACACAAGTGAGTTGTGGGCGATACAAGTCATACTACTTACCAGCATGTCATACTTTGGTTCGGCGATATTGTGAGATGAAGCGGCCCGGACCGACATTACGCGTACGCTTACGCGAGACTGGTTTCACCGTTACGAGCACTCGTGCTTAAAGGTGGCTGGCGGGTGTCTGTCTCTCTCACTTTAGTTGAATCGAGTGTGGCTACGCCCGGTCCTTGCGAAGGTTAAAACAGCACCAACTTGAAGAACTATCGTTGTGGTTTTGATGCGTAGGTAAAAACGGTTCTTGCTAAAGCCCGTAGCAGCCACGTAAAATTTGCAACAACAAAGTAGAGGACATCTAACTTGTTTTTGCAGGGCATGTTGTGATGTGATATGGTCAAGACGTGATGCTATATTTTATTGTATGAGATGATCATGTTTTGTAACCGAAGTTATCGGCAACTGGCAGGAGCCATATGGTTGTCGCTTTATTGTATGAAATGCAAACGCCCTGTAGTTGCTTTACTTTATCACTAAGCGGTAGCGATATTCATAGAAGCAATAGATAGCGTAACGACAACGATGCTACGATGGAGATCAAGGTGTCGCGCCGGTGACAATGGTGATCACGACGGTGCTTCGAAGATGGAGATCACAAGCACAAGATGATGATGGCCATATCACATCACTTATATTGATTGCATGTGATGTTTATCCTTTATGCATCTTATCTTGCTTTGATTGACGGTAGCATTTTAAGATGATCTCTCACTAAATAATCAAGAAGTGTTCTCCCTGGGTATGCACCGTTGCGAAAGTTCTTCATGCTGAGACACCACGTGATGATCGGGTGTGATAGGCTCTACGTTCAAATACAACGGGTGCAAAACAGTTGCACACGCGGAATACTCGGGTCATACTTGACGAGCCTAGCATATACAGATATGGCCTCGGAACACGAAGACCGAAAGGTCGAGCGTAATCATATAGTAGATATGATCAACATAGTGATGTTCACCATTGAAACTACTCCATCTCACGTGATGATCGGACATGGTTTAGTTGATTTGGATCACGTGATCACTTAGATGACTAGAGAGATGCCTGTCTAAGTGGGAGTTCTTAAGTAATATGATTAATTGAACTTAAATTTATCATGAACTTAGTACCTGATAGTATTTTGCTTGTCTATGTTTGTTTGTAGATAGATGGCTCGTGCTGTTGTTCCGTTGAATTTTAATGCGTTCCTTGAGAAAGCAAAGTTGAAAGATGATGGTAGCAATTACGCAGACTGGGTCCGTAACCTGAGGATTATCCTCATTGCTGCACAGAAAAATTACGTCCTGGAAGCACCGCTGGGTGCCAGGCCTGCTGCTGATGCAACTGACGACGTTAAGAACGTCTGGCAGAGCAAAGCTGATGACTACTCGATAGTTCAGTGTGCCATGCTTTACGGCTTAGAACCGGGTCTTCAACGACGTTTTGAACATCATGGAGCATATGAGATGTTCCAGGAGTTGAAGTTAATATTTCAAGCAAATGACCGAATTGAGAGATATGAAGTCTCCAATAAGTTCTATAGCTGCAAGATGGAGGAGAATAGTTCTGTCAGTGAACACATACTCAAAATGTCTGGGTATAATAATCACTTGATTCAACTGGGAGTTAATCTTCCTGATGATAGTGTCATTGACAGAATTCTCCAATCACTGCCACCAAGCTACAAGAGCTTCGTGATGAACTATAATATGCAAGGGATGAACAAGACTATTCCCGAGCTCTTCGCAATGCTAAAAGCTGCGGAGGTAGAAATCAAGAAGGAGCATCAAGTGTTGATGGTTAACAAGACCACCAGTTTCAAGAAAAAGGGCAAAGGGAAGAAGAAGGGGAACTTCAAAAAGAACGGCAAGCAAGTTGCTGCTCAAGAGAAGAAACCCAAGTCTAGACCTAAGCCTGAAACTGAGTGCTTCTACTGCAAGCAGACTGGACACTGGAAGCGGAACTGCCCCAAGTATTTGGCGGATAAGAAGGATGGCAAAGTGAACAAAGGTATATGTGATATACATGTTATTGATGTGTACCTTACTAATGCTCGCAGTAGCACCTGGGTATTTGATACTGGTTCTGTTGCTAATATTTGCAACTCGAAACAGGGACTACGGATTAAGAAAAGATGGGCTAAGGACGAGGTGACGATGCGCGTGGGAAATGGTTCCAAAGTCGATGTGATCGCGGTCGGCACGCTACCTCTACATCTACCATCGGGATTAGTTTTAGACCTAAATAATTGTTATTTGGTGCCAGCGTTAAGCATGAACATTATATCTGGATCTTGTTTGATGCGAGACGGTTATTCATTTAAATCAGAGAATAATGGTTGTTCTATTTATATGAGTAATATCTTTTATGGTCATGCACCCTTGAAGAGTGGTCTATTCTTATTGAATCTCGATAGTAGTGATACACATGTTCATAGTGTCGAAACCAAAAGATGCAGAGTTGATAACGATAGTGCAACTTATTTGTGGCACTGCCGTTTAGGTCATATCGGTGTAAAGCGCATGAAGAAACTCCATACTGATGGGCTTTTGGAATCACTTGATTATGAATCACTTGGTACTTGCGAACCGTGCCTCATGGGCAAGATGACTAAAACGCCGTTCTCCGGAACTATGGAGCGAGCAACTGATTTGTTGGAAATCATACATACTGATGTTTGTGGTCCAATGAATGTTGAGGCTCGCGGCGGGTATCGTTATTTTCTCACCTTCACAGATGATTTGAGCAGATATGGGTATATCTACTTAATGAAACACAAGTCTGAAACATTTGAATAAGTTCAAAGAATTTCAGAGTGAAGTGGAAAATCATCGTAACAAGAAAATAAAAGTTTCTACGATCTGATCGTGGAGGAGAATATTTGAGTTACGAGTTTGGTCTGCACTTGAAACAATGCGGAATAGTTTTGCAACTCACGCCACCCGGAACACCACAACGAAATGGTGTGTCCGAATGTCGTATTCGTACTTTACTAGATATGGTGCGATCTATGATGTCTCTTACTGATTTACCGCTATCGTTTTGGGGTTATGCTTTAGAGACGGCCGCATTCACGTTAAATAGGGCACCATCAAAATCCGTTAAGACAACGC
This sequence comes from Triticum aestivum, assembly GCF_018294505.1. Classification (NCBI taxonomy): domain Eukaryota; kingdom Viridiplantae; phylum Streptophyta; class Magnoliopsida; order Poales; family Poaceae; genus Triticum; species Triticum aestivum. Next base: position 499,783,696 of record NC_057801.1, on the reverse strand, counting down.
CTTATGAACTGTGGTTTGGCAAGAAACCAAAGTTGTCGTTTCTTAAAGTTTGGGGCTGCGATGCTTATGTGAAGAAACTTCAACCAGATAAGCTCGAACCCAAATCGGAGAAATGTGTCTTCATAGGATACCCAAAAGAGACTATTGGGTACACCTTCTATCACAGATCTGAGGGCAAGATTTTCTTTGCTAAAATCGGATCCTTTCTAGAGAAGGAGTTTCTCTCGAAAGAAGTGAGTGGGAGGAAAGTAGAACTTGATGAGATAACTGTATCTACTCCCTTATTGGAAACTAGTTCATCACAAGAACCGGTTCCTGTGACAACTACACCAATCAGTGAGGAAGCTAATGATATTGATCATGAAACTTCAGATCAAGTTTCTACTGAACCTCGTAGGTCTACCAGAGTAAGATCCGCACCAGAGTGGTACGGTAATCCAATTCTGGAAGTCATGTTACTTGACCATGATGAACCTACGAACTATGAGGAAGCGATGATGAGCCCAGATTCCGCAAAATGGCTAGAGGCCATGAAATCTGAGATGGGATCCATGTATGAAAACAAAGTATGGACTTTGGTTGACTTGCCCGATGATCGGCAAGCCATTAAGAATAAATGGATCTTTAAGAAGAAGACTGACGCTGATGGTAATATAACTGTCTATAAAGCTCGACTTGTTGCGAAAGGTTTTCGACAAGTTCAAGGAGTTGACTACGATGAGACTTTCTAACCCGTAGCGATGCTTAAGTCTGTCCGAATCATGTTAGCTATTGCTGCATTTCATGATTATGAGATTTGGCAAATGGATGTCAAAACTACATTCTTGAATGGATTTCTGGAAGAAGAGTTGTATATGATGCAGCCAGAAGGTTTTGTTGATCCAAAAGGTGCTAACAAAGTGTGCAAGCTCCAGCGTTCCATTTATGGACTGGTGCAAGCATCTCGGAGTTGGAATAAACGCTTTGATAGTGTGATCAAAGCATATGGTTTTATACAGACTTTTGGAGAAGCCTGTATTTACAAGAAAGTGAGTGGGAGCTCTGTAGCATTTCTGATATTATATGTAGATGACATATTATTAATTGGAAATGATATAGAATTTCTGGATAGCATAAAGGGATACTTGAATAAAAGTTTTTCAATGAAAGACCTCGGTGAAGCTGCTTACATATTGGGAATCAAGATCTATAGAGATAGATCAAGACGCTTAATAGGACTTTCACAAAGCACATACCTTGACAAAATTTTGAAAAAGTTCAAAATGGATCAGGCAAAGAAAGGATTCTTGCCTGTGCTACAAGGTGTGAAGTTGAGTCAAACTCAATGCCCGACCACAGTAGAAGATAGAGAGAAAATGAAAGATGTTCCCTATGCTTCAGGCATAGGCTCTATCATGTATGCAATGCTGTGTACCAGACCTGACGTATGCTTAGCAATAAGCTTGGCAGGAAGGTACCAAAGTAATCCAGGAGTGGATCACTGGACAGCGGTCAAGAACATCCTGAAATACCTGAAAAGGACTAAGGATATGTTTCTCGTATATGGAGGTGACAAAGAGCTAGTCGTAAATGGTTACGTCGATGCAAGCTTTGACACTGATCCAGACGATTCTAAATCGCAAACTAGATACATGTTTTTATTAAACGGTGGAGCTGTAAGTTGGTGCAGTTCTAAACAAAGCGTCGTGGCGGGATCTACATGTGAAGCGGAGTACATAGCTGCTTCTGAAGCAGCAAATGAAGGAGTCTGGATGAAGGAGTTCATTTCCGATCTAGGTGTCATACCTAGTGCATCGGGACCAATGAAGATCTTCTGTGACAATACTGGTGCAATTGCGTTGGCAAAGGAATCCAGATTTCACAAGAGGACCAAGCACATCAAGAGACGCTTCAATTCCATTCGGGACCAAGTCCAAGTGGGAGACATAGAGATTTGCAAGATACATACGGATCTGAATGTTGCAGACCCGTTGACTAAGCCTCTCTCATGAGCAAAACATGATCAGCACCAAGACTCCATGGGTGTTAGAATCATTACTATGTAATCTAGATTATTGACTCTAGTGCAAGTGGGAGACTGAAGGAAATATGCCCTAGAGGCAATAATAAAGTTATTATTTATTTCCTCATATCATGATAAATGTTTATTATTCATGCTAGAATTGTATTAACCGGAAACATGATACATGTGTGAATACATAGACAAACCTATAGTCACTAGTATGCCTCTACTTGACTAGCTCATTAATCAAAGATGGTTATGTTTCCTAACCATAGACATGTGTTGTCATTTGATTAGTGGGATCACATCATTAGAAGAATGATGTGATTGACATGACCCATTCCGTTAGCCTAGCACTTGATCGTTTAGTATACTGCTATTGCTTTCTTCATGACTTATACATGTTCCTGTAACTATGAGATTTATGCAACTCCCGTTTACCGGAGGAACACTTTGGGTACTACCAAACGTCACAACGTAACTGGGTGATTATAAAGGAGTACTACAGGTGTCTCCGAAGGTACATGTTGAGTTGGCGTATTTCGAGATTAGGTTTGGTCACTCCGATCGTCGGAGAGGTATCTCTGGGCCCTCTCGGTAATGCACATCATTATAAGCCTTGCAAGCAATGTGACCAATGAGTTGGTTACGGGATGATGCATTACAGAACGAGTAAAGAGACTTGCCGGTAACGAGATTGAACTAGGTATTGGATACCGACGATCAAATCTCGGGCAAGTAACATACCGATGACAAAGGGAACAACGTATGTTGTTATGCGGTTTGACCGATAAAGATCTTCGTAGAATATGTAGGAACCAATATGGGCATCCAGGTCCCGCTATTGGTTATTGACCGAGAATAGTTCTAGGTCATGTCTACATAGTTCTCGAACCCGTAGGGTCCGCACGCTTAACGTTACGATGACAGTTTTATTATGAGTTTATAAGTTTTGATGTACTGAAGCTTGTTCGGAGTCCCGGATGTGATCACGGACATGACAAGGAGTCTCGAAATGGTCGAGACATAAAGATCGATATATTGGACGACTATATTCGGACACCGGAATTGTTCCGGGTGATTTAGGAGAAAACCGGAGTGCCGGGGGGGTTACCGGAACCCCGCGGGAGAGTATTGGGCCTTATGGGCCTTAAGGGAAAGGAGAGAGGGGCGGCCAGCACGGGCCGCGCGCCCCCTCCCCCCCCCTCTGGTCCGAATTAGACTAGGAGGGG
>NC_057801.1:499741636-499780204 GCF_018294505.1 Triticum aestivum | reverse complement strand
GGAAAGGAGGAGTCCTACTCCTACTAGGAGGAGGATTCCTCCTCCTTGGCGCGCCCCAAGGGGCCGGCCGGCCTCCCCCCCTTGCTCCTTTATATACGGGGGCAGGGGGCACCCCATAGACACACAAGTTGATCTACGGATCGTTCCTTAGCCGTGTGCGGTGCCCCCCTCCACCATATTCCACCTCGGTCATATCATCGCGGAGTTCAGGCGAAGCCCTGCGCCGGTAGAACATCATCATCGTCACCACGCCGTCGTGCTGACGGAACTCATCTCTAGAGCTCGGCTGGATCGGAGGCCAGAGATCGTCATCGAGCTGAACGTGTGCTGAACTCGGAGGCCCCGTACGTTCGGTGCTTGGATCGGTCGGATCGTGAAGACGTACGACTACATCAACCGCGTTGTGCTAACGCTTCCGCTTACGGTCTACAAGGGTACGTGGACGAACACTCTCCCCTCTCGTTGCTATGTCATCACCATGATCTTGCGTGTGCGTAGGAATTTTTTTTGAAATTACTACGTTCCCCAACACTATCTTGGATCGTGAGCCATAGGAAAAAAGCGACATTGTAGGGACGCTTTTGACTTCCAGGTGAATGCGGCCGTTGGTGACACCTCGAGGCCCATGAACTTTGCCGCGTAGGTCGATCGGGCCGAGAAGCTTCTGTCATGCTCCCATGCCCATATAGTTCTGTCGTCCTCCCCTTCCACTAGTTGTGTGTCCTCGAGCTTTTGCCAGAATGCCAAGAACTGTGCCAGCTCCCTGGCTGATAGATTTGGCCCGACGTCGCTTGCCCACTCCCCATCTGTCAGTGCACCTTCGATTGTCCGCGTCCCGTATACGCCTCGGAATGCGCTTGCAAATATCTAGAGCCAGCTCCCCTATCCGGTATCCGTCGATCCACCTGTCTTCCCAGAAAAGTGTGCTTTGACCATTGCCCACTATTATCCTTGAGGCTGCAAGGTCTAGAGCACGGGATGCAGCTGGGACATCTATTTTGAATTCAGCCCAGGACCTATCTTTGTCAGTTTTTTGTAACCATGGCCACCTTGCTTATAGAGCCTTGTTCAACCATCTCAGATTTTGGATTCCTAGGCGACCCGCCCATTTAGGCCTGCATACGTTCTCCCATGCCACGGCACAGTGCCCTCCTGTTGCTTTCTTCTTGCCACACCAAAGGAATCCACGGCATATCTTGATAAGCGTCGTGTTGGTTTTTGCCGGTAGATTCATAGCAAGCATGAAGTATATTGGTATTGCATAGAGGACCGACAATATTAACATTAGGCGTCCACTCTTTGGTAGCATTGTTGCCTTCCAGTGTGGTAGACAGTCCGCGAGCTTTTCGAGTCTTTGTAGTTGCGCCATAGATTGCTTGCGTAGAGTGAGCGGCAGTCCAGATACGTGCATGGGAACGAGGGCTCGAGCATCTGAGAATTGAGCAGACTAGTGTCTGGGTTCTTGGTACTCACCAAGACCCTGTGATTTCATTTTTGGTATATTTTTTTCATGAACACGCGGAGATCTTGGTACATATATGTTAAAATCGCAAACAAGTGCATTTGCAAGAATTTGTATGAGAACGATGGCATTTCACCACAAGACTGCCCATTCCCTCTGTTCCTAAATACTACTCCCTCCGTCCCATAATATAAGACGCTTTTGCAAGCTAACATAGCTTGCAAAAACGTCCTACATTACGGGACGAAGGGAGTAGTATATAATGCATATTATTTTTTCAGAAAGTCAAATATTATCGATGTTTGACCAAGTTTATAGAAAAATATATAAGGATCTATAATATTAAACAAATAAAACATATAAATATATTTCATGTTGAATCTAGACTTTGATATTTTTGTCTACAAACTTGATTAAAGTGTTGAAAAAATTAATACACCTTATATTTAGAAACTAAGGGAGTTGAATAATAGGCCGATGCTAGGCGCCGGCGGACCGGCGCTAGGTTCGGCCGATCGCCATGTATCTGTTTGATCAATTGCCCCCGACGCACAGGATTACACGAGGACTCAGTCATCTCTCTCACGCCCTTGTTCCTCCCGCAATTTATGGCCACGAGCGACCGGAAAAAACAGATACGCCCGCGCGCGCGCACGTAGCTCCACATCCCCCGCGGCCACCAAGCACCACCGTGCCTCCACTTGCTGCCGTTCGCCGCCGCTCGCTGTGCTGGGACATAAGGTCGATGCAGCTTTCTCCAGCCCAGGTCGAAGCAAAACTGTCCCCCATACGCCCCAGTATGCAGCTCCGCTGCCCATGGTTGCAGCTCCAACAAGCCATGGTTCCAGCTTCGCTCGTTCATCATCCCCATCTCCGGCCTGCTCGCAGCTTCCGTCGCCGCCGCTCGCCATCGTTGGTTTACCGTCCACCGTTTGAAGCTTTTTCAGATGCCGGGCATGGTAGCAAATTCGCACATCGGTTCCAGCAATAGAGATAACCGGTTCCAACACCCGGGCTGGTCGGTAGCAGTAATAAAAGGCTAGCACCACCGCCATGGCAACACGGCCGTCGCTGGTGGTAGCTGTCGTTCTTGCTCTCGCTGGTTGCGGCACTGGGGCTGGCCGGTTCCAGCATTTGAGTTGCCGGTTGCAGCTTGGTTGTAGCAAAAAACAGCTGCTCATTCCCCTTTGATTTTGGTTGTAGCAAAGAACAGCTGCTCGTTCCCCTTTGATTTTGGTTGAAGCAAATCATGAAGGCGGTTGTAGCTAGATGGGACGCTGGTGGTAGCAACTTTCAATGCCGGTTGTAGCATGTAGCACAAATCCGTGACGCCCATCCTCGCCAAATGTCGCTTGGAGCAGTGCCGCCCATCCTCGCCGCCCGCGATCACCATGCTCAGCAGCCTCGGCTGTAGCAAAAAACGAAGCCGGATGTAGCAAGAAAAAGTCGGTTGTAGCAAAAAACAAGTCGCCGCGCGTGGTCCCCATGCTCGCCATCCTTGGTTTGTACCAAAAAAGAAGCTGGTTGTAGCAAAAAAATGTATCCAGTTGTAGCAAAAAACATAGCCGGGAGGTGGACGAAGTAGCTTGTGGTCATGGAGTAGCTCGCGGTGGTCGCAACCAATGACGGGAGGTGGTGTTTGGACTAGCTTGTGGCGTTGTCATGAGATCCTGCTTGGTGGAGTTGGGAAGAAAAGGAAGGAAGAAGATATAACGTCAGGTGAAAGAAAACGATTAGAGGAGGAGCCTCGCGAGTTGCGTGCGATCGGCCTAGCGTTCGGCCGGCGCACCGACGTAAAACATTTTCCTGAATATTACCCTCTCACTATGTAATATTCAGGGAAGGTATGTGAATCTTACTTTCCCCTCTCCCTCCCGGGCCGCTCGCGCGGGCGGCTCCGGAGGAGAAACCCTAGCCGCCCCAAGCACCCCTCCTCTCCATGATTCCCTGGCCGCCGCCGCCGCCGGCGGCGGCGGCGCCCGGCCGTCAAAGGCGGTGGGCGGGGGTGGCGCGCCCCGACGGGCCTTCTTCGCGCGGGGAAGCTTCGTCAAGCGGGCGGCGCGATGGATGTCTCCGGAGTGGCGGCGCACGGCGGGGAGCACTGGGAGAGGAAGAGCACGGTCGGGAGGTGAGGGGCGGCAACCTTCTCATGGCGCCGGCGCGGTGTCGGAGGGTGTGGCGCGGAGGGATCTCGGCCGCAGCGGATCTTGGCCTGGGCCTGGAGCGGCGGCCGGGAGACGCTGCGGAGGTCGGGGCGCGCGATGCACCTCCTGCTGTCGCCGGCATGGAGGTGGAAGGCTGCGCCTTGGGGAGCTGGTGGCTGCGTGACCGGATCTGGGCGCTCGATCCTGGGTCTCGCGGCGGGGAGAGCTGCGGTTCGCGTGCGCGTGAGGGCGGTGGTGCGTTGGCCTGTCGCGTGCGTGCTCCTGGGGCGCAGCCTTGGCTCGGCTGGCTGCTGCCTGCCAGGAGTGGCGTCTCCAGCCCTGCCTGTGGCCGGCTGTGCTTGGCTACTGGAGTGGTGATGGTGCTGGTGCTGGTGCTTCTTCTTTGTCCGTGTAGGAGCTGGAGGTTGGTCTGCGTGCTCCTGGCCGTGCGAGGGGTCGGTGTTCCGCAACAGCTGGAGTATGACGACAAGGTGCTGTGGCAGCGGCGGTGTGGCCTCGCATCAATTGTTTGGCCAAATCCGATGGCAGGGGTGGGAGGTGTGCGATGGTTTTGATGAAAATCCTGCTCATCTTCGGTTGGAGCTGGCGACGACGGCGCCTTTGGGTGTCGTTCCTCTCCTTGGAGGCGTCGCCGAAGTGTGTCGGCATCTCCCCCTCTCGATCAGGTTGTGACCTCCGGGCGAAAGCCTTGGTCCATAGTAGGATCGGCGATGGCGGCGTCTGGACGTCGTTACTCTGTTGAGAGCATCGTGGACGGTGACTTGGCTTGGCGGTTTTGCGATGTGGTTCTCCGGTGCTTGCTGCTGGTCCGAGTGATCTTCGTGGGCGCTATGTACGCTGCTGCCGGTGCCCCAAGACGATGGCTTTGTTCAGGTCTGACCGAGTCCCGCTACCTACTTGCCGTCTCCTCTTAGGCATTCAAGGGTGGGTAGTGCGTTGGCAAAGAGAGCCCGGCTGGAGTTGTTGCTTTTTGCGGTGTTCGGCATTTGTGTGACGCGGCTAGAGGATTGATTTAGGGCAGGCCCTTTGCGCCGTGTTTGTAATTGTTGTGGTGGCTAACCTGTTGATTAGCTCGGGTGTGCAGTCTTGCTACACTTGTTGTTCGCAGCAAGTCGTAGTGTCTTGTAATTCAACTTCTGCCTTCTATAAAAATATGGTACGCCTAGGCGTACTCTCGAAAAAAAAAACTATGTGAATCTCGTCGATGACCGCCGATGGGAGGAGAGTGATGTTCTCAAAGACCTGTCGGTTCCTCTCCGGCCAAAGGGAGTGAAGCGTGCAGATAATTACCGAGTTCACCTGCTTGCAAAGATTTGACATGCTTGACGAATTGTGGAACATCTTGCCATCGTGCTTGTTTCAAATTTTCCAAGTTAACATGATTATTGTGGGCGTGACCGTCTTTCTCGAATGAATAGGATTTTGGGTGGGTCAGCAACAAATCCTTGACCGAATGGGGGCGGTTGGGTGAAAATTGTGCAACCCACGGTTACGGTTAAAAAATAAATAGATTGTGCAACCCAAGCCACTCCCCATCGTCCCGTTCAGCTCACGAAACAAGAGAGCAGAGAGGTGAGACCAGTCCGAAAATCCAACCGGAGACTTCAAGAAATGGAAGCCGCCGGCCCTCCAACGCAGCCGCCGGCGCCGCACCCATTGGTGGCTCCGTTGTCGTTTCTGCTGGGCAAGTGGCGCGGCGAGGGCGAGGGGACCTTCCCCTCCATCGCCCCGTTCCGCTACGGCGAGGAGATCCTCTTCTCCCACCACCCTTCCAAGGTACACCGCCGTCTCCGGGCCGTATGCGTCCCCTCCGTGGCAGAAACTTTGCCTTCGGTTGGCCGATCCTTAGAGCTTTTCATGCCTTTGCTTGACTCGGCGTGGGTGCGCGCAGCCGGTGATCTCGTACACGCAGAGGACGTGGAAGGCGGCGTCCGGCGACCCGATGCACGCCGAGAGTGGGTACTGGCGGCCCCGCCCCGACGGCTCCGTCGAGGTGGTCATCGCCCAGAGCACAGGCCTCACCGAGGTCCAGGTGTGTTCGTACTGACTGCCCATTGAGTTCTTGCAAGCATCGTTCTGTCTGATGCTAGATTGAGTATGGTATGCATTTTGGAGGCAGCTGCAAATGGCAACTCTGTTTGGATATTGCCTCTTGGTATTCGTTATAGGCCATCGCAATCCCAGTTTATAATTTGCACGGCAGGTGTCTGCATGCTGCAGTTATATTGTTCATATCTGAAGATTCTGAACTGGATACTGAACAACATTCTAGCATAGTTGCTTGCAACAGTAGGTGGGTTAATTATCCTTATCTCACCTGCGAAGCTGCGCAAAGAAGGGTCAAAGGAGCATTGATGTCATTGCAATATTAATACTGATTTATGTGGAGTTGTGTTGATCTCTTATGTACTCCCTCAGTACCATAATATAAGACGTTTTTGCAGTAAAATTTGAACTGCAAAAACGTCTTACATTATGGTACCAAGGGAGTAGAATAGAAAGGAATGTGATATACAAATAGGAAGCGAGTTGACGCCTGCAATATTTGGATCCTTTAATATTGCAAAAGAATAAATGGCACAAACCTATAGTTATTATGTCAAAATTTATCAGAAAACTAACAAATACCTTTAGTATTTTTACAAACTATACCAAAGTATATTTTAAATTTACATTTTAAAGGTGAAAGTGTAGTTTCGTCACCATGAAATGTCTGCTTGAAGTTAAATGTATATTTATGTTTTAATTTTTGACTAAAGATAGTGTAGGCTTGAGATATTCGCTCTCTTTGCAAATTCGTTGCAACTGGTGGTCCCTTTTTCCCTTTATTTTCGCTAAACAACTGTTAATTCAAATACCAAAAACTAGCACTGGAGGCTTGCTGATAAATGATTTTAGAGAGGGCACATCCAAACAATAGTGGTCCTCTTATATATGTTGCTTATAGGGCCAAAGGTACTCGCAAGGCCATAGCTCATAACTCACGCGGGCATTGTAAGAATTAGGTTTCATCGGAGTGTGATTTATATCACTAAGCAAAACAAGTTTTTTTGTGAGAACTAAATAAATTGGTTTGTTACTTTAGTTATTTATGTTTCTTTATTTTAGCTAAACTGTTATTTGTTGCCACAACTTTGCTTCTAAAATGCAGACAGGTTCATATGATAGTGAAAAGAAAACGGTGACACTCCAAAGCGAACTTATTGGCAATGCAGCAAAGGTACTTCTCCTAGGACGATTATATATGATGTCTCTTGTTATCATCTATTCCGACTATCTTTATTACTATGGCACATGATGTTCTGAGGGTCAATTTTACTTTGACTACTACCCGCAAAAAAAATAAATTACTTTGACTATGTGGCAATATTTTTGTTTTTGCATTCAACCTACCATGGCCGAATATTTGTCAAAAGAGTGTAATCTGACTCTTAAGTTGGATGGGATAGTGTATTTTGTTTTCTGCGAATCAGGATGGGATGACGTTGCTCACCTGTCCAGGTGATGAACTCGCGATATACTAAGCTTTTATCTCGTCTTCTATGAGCTAATAGAAATTTATATTTGCACCCATATATCTATATTTAACAAGGGATAAATCTGCATGTAAAGTTTCTGAACTCTGGAAGCAGTGCCCTGCTTCCATCTGCAGTTGTCTTTTTGTTTAAAACTCAGAAACTATGACACTTAGATCTGCTTTTGTGTTCATGAACCGAAGTAGGAGGGGTATTGACTCATCTTGCTGGCGGCACTTCATTGTATTTTTTGTCATAGATTTGCAACACTCAAGTCTCGACCATCATGTACATTGTCTTTCCATGTTGGAGTTGCTAAACTTCGTAGGAAGGTCATCTTCAGGGTTATCCACTCGCTTACGGAGTCTTGCAGACGCCCAAGTTGCCTGAATCTCCTAAGAAATCTTGTATAATTTTGTCAGGTGAAGCAGATCACGAGGGCTTTTCAGGTGGTGGATGGGGAGCTCTCGTACGTCGTTCAGATGGCAACAATCACAAACAGTCTACAGCCGCATCTGAAAGCGCTTCTCAAGAGGATCTGAGCAATCTCCTTGGGTGGGATTGCGGTAACATACCGTATCTGAAGCTTTAGATTCTTTGGGAAACTTAAAGCTCAACTAATAAGGAGCTTCTATTTATTATTTGCGAGGACATGAAAACCTATCATTTGCTGGAATCTGAAGATTATTCAGGGCTTACAACATTCTGTATAAGCTTTATGAGCGTCAGCTGTGTAACGCACAGCAAACTCACGGGAAAGAACTACAAAATCATAACATCTGCAAAATAGCATTAATGGAATGGAACATGAAGTCTCTGCATGCACCCACGGAAAATTTTCAGAAACTGTTTTTTGGGATAAACGAAAAACAACAACAATGTTTCAAAAGGTCTGAAAAGATATACCACCTCCCGGCTGTTGGATGAAAGCTAGAACGACCATTGTATCTCCCCATGTGAACCCCGTTGAAACCAGTGATTTCCAACAACTCAATTGTTACACTCAGTCTCTGCAACATGGGACTTATTGCAACAAAAAGACGTTCTTTTACATTATTAGTATTATGAAACACAATCTCCTCATTGCTACAAAATCGTTGTTGCAAACCTCCTCTGCAACAGAACCTTTGTTGGAGAAACATCTCTGACTCTGAAAAAAACATCTCTAGCTCGCGGCTCCTTGTTGCAATTGCAAAACAGGGTTGTTGTTGCAAAAAAAAAAAAAAAGAGGCATTAGCCGACCATGGAGGGGGAAAGAAGCATGGGATTTTGCCACCGCCGTTTGCAACACCTTTGCAGAACTCCACCGCCGGCGTCTAGCGGGCGGCCGGCACACAGCACCGCGGTGGCCGACTTGTAACACGGCCTCGACTGGCCACGCCTCCGTCAAGCACGCAGCAACCCGACGGCTAAACCTCTCAACAATGCACATGGATGGGTGGCTTGACTTGGAGCGGCACTTGCGGCTCGCGGCAAATCCTGGACGCCGCTGCAAGTGAGAAGATGCGAGAAAGATTGAGAGGAAGAGACAAAACGGCGATCTTGGGGCCGCCGGACGCAATGCGTGGTTGATTCCAATCATTTCCCCATTTTGTAAGCACTTTTGAACATCAATTTTTCTTTTCGAGACATCCACAAATGTTTTTTCAGCACAAAACTTTGCATGACAATAAAACATTTAACAATGTTTATAAAAAAACTGAAACTTATTTCCATTTTTTTCAAAAACTGGGGTGCATTTCATAAGTTCACAATTTTAGAGATTTTACCAGCCCGTCAGGATAAGTCCTAGACTTGCCACTACTACTCACATTTTCCTCCGGCAATGTTCATTCTCAATCTCAGACGACAGATGCTCATAGATGCTCATTCATGGGGTGAGTAAGCTCGTTTGCATCTATACTGTGTTCAAAAAGAGTTCAAAATCTTATCATATAAATTGACTTGGTGTGTGGAGGGGTAGAGAGTGAGAGACGTGTCACAAAAATAGAAATAGGTTGGCATAACACATAACAGGCAACTGTAGGGACATACTTCCAAGTTTCAAAGATCCTAAAATCAGAACCAAAATTACTAACAGATATCCATCGCTCGATAGCCAAAATACAGAGATTGTTAAGTCTTCACTCCACTACAGAACCCCTGGATTACTCAAGATAACAGTAGTGCAATCATGCTTCGGTCTGCTCCCTCAAGCGACGGATCGTGCTCCTGACGGTGACTGCACTAGCAGTGCTGCAAAGACACATGGAGAAATTAGCATAAAGCGATAATGACAATGAAGAGGTCATCCAGAAGGAGCTCGGAACAGATGCCTACTTCATGGTATAGGCGCCGCCTGCCTTGACCTTGCCACAGTCCTTGCATCCCCAAATTCCAACAGCTTTCCTCTTCACAGCAAACTGGTTATGATTCACAAGCAGAAAGCGTAGTTTTAGACAACCAAATGCAAGTTTCCATATATTTTCAAAAAAGGAAGCATATAGAAAAACAAATATATGCTACAAATTACTAGCATAATAGAGTATGTAAGATATTAAATACAACTCCCTTTCCTGTACTCAGATTACTACAGTACAACAAGCTTTTTATGGTGATGACAACATGTACAATAAGATAAGATGACATTTTTGTAGGATGAAACTACAATTAGAATGGCAACAATAAAACCAAATTGGACAGCTTATGTTGCAAATAGAAGATAAAACAGCTAGCATAAGATATTACAGGGTCATGACATAACAAGATGAGAGGAATTTACGGTTGCCATAGCAAAACTATCACTGGGAGAGAAAAAACATAGAAAGCAATACAAAATATCACATCAAGCATCAATAAATAGTCCATCCATCCAGAAATACATGTAGGAGAAATGGATGTATCATATTTTAGTTCTAGATACATCTGTTTATATCCATTTATGCGACAAGTAATTCCAGACTGAGGGAGTATGAAGGTGCATGGAAAGGTAGTCAGTGTACAGTACTACCACAGTAAACAACAACAGTTCATACATAGCAGATAGCATTCACACAATGCACTGTGTTACCAAGTAGGTGACAGAAGACATACCTTCCCACAGAATTCACAGAAGTACTTGGAGTGCTGAGACACCTCCATCTTCTTGATCTGCTTACGCAAACTGGCACCGTACCTGGTACCTATGACATTGCAAGGGCTAATTTCAGGACAAAGCAGAAGATCATGAACAGGTAAATGAGCCAAATGTTACAAGCACATACCATACTTCCCGACGATTCCGGCCTTCTTGGTGCGCTTTGTCTGAGTAGACATTGCAAAACAACAAATTACACAGCAGCATAAGAAAAATGAACATTATGATGTAATCAGTGAAGCAACTGCTAATGCACATTTAACATAAATTTGGGCAATTGATTAACTTCGGGTGTGGAAAGCTTAACATCAACGAAACACTAAATATCAAAAAAATTCTGATACTACATCCAGTTTGTATCCTTCCCCAGAGAAAATATCGCATGCTCCACTCAAACAACTTGCGCAGATCGCGTTTCCCCTGCTATTCTACCTTACTAGCCACAAGCCCACAACACCTTGTCAGCGCAGATTTTGTACACAAGGGACTGGTTGCGTACCTGGGAAGTATCCTAATACACCTAGGTTCTAAGCGAATTGAAGAACAAATCGATTGGCCCAGAGGAAATTTGCATAAAAAGCACATAGCTCAATTCAGGGCTAACACGAGTGGTCGAAAGGGGGAGCTCGACAGAGCTCAACATATCAGTAACACACAATCGAATTGCTGCACCATGATTTCGGACCTAGAAACACTACGATCTCGCAGGATGGATCCTAAGAAATACCGCACCCAAGACGGAAACGTGATTCACTATCGCAAGAGCTTGCCGAGAAAGGAAGTACGAGAGGAACGTACCATCTCGGCGGCGGGTAGCAGGAGGCGGCTGCTGCAGCGTAGGCGGAGAGATGGCGGCGCGCGTGCGAGGGCTCGGGCAGGGGGCGGTAGAGGGGAGCTTATATATCGGAGGCTAGGGTTTCCGTGGAAGTGGGCCTTCGACGGTTTATGTGGGCTCGGTCAAGTGGATAGATAGGTGGGCTTATCACTACTCTAAGTATGTACACAGAGTGGGCTTTCTTCACTCGGTTAGAAAATTTAGTTTTTCTTTTAGCGGGAAAGATTTTTTTCCTTAGAAAAACAAAATTATATGTTAACATATTCGAACCCGAGCCCTTAAAAATAATCAAAGTCCATATAAATGTTGATTCCATAGCTTGGCATGCACTTTGTTTTGCATGTGTATCTTTGTTTGTCGTAGATGTGATATCAATTAAATGTGAGCTCTTTCAAATACGCTAAACGTGCTACAAATAAAATACGTTCTTCCAGTTGCTACCCCTTGTCCTGCAGCCATGAGGAAATGACCTCGATAGAATGTGGGGAGCTCGACCATGACAAAAAGCTAATCAGATGCATAAAGAATTGTGGCATGAGTAGAGTCAAGTATTTTCAAATACGCTAACCAGGCTACAAATCAAATACATTCTTTGAGTTGCCACCCCCTTGTCCAGCGGCCACGAGGAAATGACCTCATGGTTCCACTTGTTAACATACTCGCAATATGCCAATGAAACGCCATAGCACCACCTGAAATGAGGTGGAATAACAAGCACGAGGCTAAAAGTGGTACCCTGATCAACGGGTGACCTAATAAGGGTTCATGGTATTTTACACTGAAGCACGACAAATATTTATATTGGAAGATACAAAAGAAACCATCATAGCTCGCATTATACCAAATACAAGAGTAAATCAATGCTTCATCTACTTCTCGAGTCGAAAGACTTCACACACCGACGTGCCGCTTTGAGCATAGGAGCCAGCTCTTCTCATCATTCACATGAGTCCAAGTCTTGCTTCTTGAATCATAATGGTATCAACCCCTGACATAGTTATATTTCAATGCGTGTTTTAATTGCTTCAAGGGGTTTGGGGCACTCGCCGCTGCAAATGCAGCGTCCTGCTTGTCCCACTCAGACTTCTTACCTACGAAACCAAAATTTTCGAGGGTGTGGTTACTTGATGTCTTTGATCAAATGTCCTTCCCCCAAACTTTCGGGACTCGGCTAGAGGGCCATGGTTACATGTCTTGGAAACGTTCCAATCCTCTTCAATAATCATAAGCCACTCTGTGTGGACCTCGGAGAACTCTTTGTCAAGGAACTTATTTCTGCACTTGGATTTTCAAGCACTCAAGTTCTTGGAGAACTTGGTGATCATGTGGTTGTTTACCAGATTCTTTGGATAAGATAAGTTGTCATACTTGTTAGGGAACTTGAATCTTGTGTGCAACCTTGTCAGGAGGAGTTGGCGCACATTCTCTTTTTCATGATTCCCAAGGTTGATGTCACTGATGGTGCAGACTTCTCGAAGTATGACACTCATGGCGTTGTTGTAGTGACCCACGGGCTTCCTCAGACTAACAGGCTTCACCATTGACGCCCACTCGAGTGATCACAAGCATGTCGGTATCGATGGTGTTTCAGCTCCTAGGCTTTCGCCCCTTCTTAAGTTTTGCAGCATCGTCCTCGGCAGGATTATCGTCAATCTCCTCTTCAGACTATAGTCTTCATCAGAATTATTGTTGTCCTCAGCAGGATTATCTATGTAGCAACTGAAGATCACACTTCGCTCATTAGTATTTGATCTTGACTATGGAATTAGAGGGATTTTCTTCTTGCACGTCTGTATATGCCCCTTTGCGGGCAGGCGGAGATACAACATTCTCCCGCGCATTGCCCGGATGTGTCAAACGCAAAGAAGAGCCAGCAATGTCGTCGTGTCCGGACATCTTCAAATAGAAGATAAAACTATTACATAATACTCAGAAGTATCTACAAAGCTTGTAGAATTACTACCTAGTATATATATAATCCATAGGAAAATTCGGCATGCACTACAAAGAAAGATACATCCGTGACATTATGGCCCGAATGAGAACATTTTGTCATGGAAGTGACACTCTGTGACGCTATTTGTGACAAAAACATGTATATTCATATATGTGGTGGACTCCCACTTCTATGACAAAAAGTTATGACAGAAAATGGGCTTTTCATCTTGGGCGGGCCGGAGTCGCACCTGAATGACATTCTTTGGGTCGTACATGATATACGACATAAAAATTGTGGTAGAGGTGAGGGCGAGAATTTTTGGGGGATTTCCCGGTATACTGTGGGCAATCGGGGGTGGTAGCTAACAATATGCACATTACCTTCCATAAACATCGGGTCAGGCAGAACATCCCGCGGGAGCTTTTATTGAAGAAAATAATAGTAATACAATTAGCAATATAGTTTTGCTTAAGAAGAATGTATGTGAAAGATAGACTAGTGAGATAATTGTACAAAATCTTACCATGCTATGCCCATGGATGTTACCATGCACTACTGCAGGATGCTGCTAACGTGACACTACGATCAGAGACCCTTTGACGAAACTGTGTGCGATGCATTAATCGCAAACGGTGATGTAAAAAACCGTCGAAAAAGATGCAAAATATTTGCGATGGTGGATACATCAAACACGGTTCAGATTTTAGTTGCGTGTGTGATGTGGGGAATACAGTTCAGCTAAATGAACTGTTTGCGATGAGGCAGAAGAACAGAAACGGGCAGCCAAATAAAGGCGTGTTCGATATACGATATAGAGTTCATTCGGATTAACTGTTTGTGATGAGGCGGAACAAAAGAAACGGGCAGCCAGATGAAGGTGTGTGCGATTTTGGGCATACACTTCAAACGGATGAACTGTTTACGATTAGGCAACACAACAGAAACGGTCAGCCAGATCAACGTGTCTACGATTGACGGCATACACTTCACACCGATGAACTGTTTGTGATTAGCCACAACAAATAGAAACAGTTAGACAGATTAACGTGTGTGCGCTAGACGGGCACACATTCTAATTAAAAGAAGCATGCGCGATGGTAATAACGAGCGTGCATGGTAAATGAAACAAGACGTGTGCTGACATCTCCTATTACGGTGCACCCTATGGTGCAAACACCACGTACGCGGCCGAGAAGGCGTGCTCACATTACGCCGTCTGGGAATAGTGCTGCACTTAGAAATTATGGAACTGACAATAAATTTTGAGCATGCGTCCCATCACATTCCAAATGATTACCGTGCAATATTTAATTGCAAACCTGTTCACACCGATCAAAACCTAAACGGTTTCCCACTTAGGAGGGTATTAGTACTTGGTTATAACTACTACTACTACTTCAAGATGACTACACATTCCTCCTCAACTCCTCATCCATAAAAACAAACAAGCCATTCATCGTTATTCCCTTGCGTCTACCATGGCCAGCATGAGTTCTGGGTCGAGAGATTACTAACAAGGAGAGGCGAGCATGGAAGCGGAAGCACGCGAGATGTCCCGCCTCACCGCGAAAGTAGCCGACAAGCCCCACCGCGCGGCCGTAGCAGCATAGAGGTCCCGCCACGCCATCGATGTAGCAGACTGGTCCAGCCGCGCCGCGGAAGCAGTAGAGATGTCACGTCGCGCCGGGAATGCGATAGAGATGTCTTCCCGTGTCGCGGCGGCCTGGGAAAATGTCTCGCGGGCAGGCGAGGACTCTCACAGGCGCATGCGCGCTATGCTCGATGACCTGATGGGTCGGATCTCCAACTGGATGAAGCAACAAGACGAGATGAATGCCTCGTTTGAAAATGCTACCAGCGTCATCTGGGACTAGGGGAGGACAAGGCGAAGCTCCGCACCGAGCATGACCTGCTGAGGGCGAAGATCGCCGAAACGGCGAAGTAGCATGAGGCCACCATCAATTATCAGTTTGCACACTTCTCCCTTGATGGTACATGCAGTTTGAAAAATACTCCGTCGTTGTCCCGGTTCAAAAATGACCTTGTCATCTCGCTGGACCTTGTGTGCTAGCAAACTCTCCATATCAGGATCATCTTGAGGATAACACAGTATGGTATCACCATGACCTCTTTCGATTCCATCCTCTAACTTAGGCGACTCATCTTCAGATTCTGAAATATATTCCGCATCAACAAGTAGAACCCTTCGTTGATTGGAACATTCATGCTTCATGTGTCCACGTCCTCCACACTTGTGGCAAATAATATTACGGTGATGCGATGACGTGGCATTAGACGAAACCTGAGAAACCTCCTTTGGCGCAGCCGCCACTTTGCTCTGTTCAATGCTTACCGACTTATAAGGAGTTGGTTTAGCACTAAACCCACCATCAATAGGAGAAGAACCACGTTGCCCACTGTTGTAAGTGGGACGAGTCTCTGAAGCTTGCTTCTCCAATACCCAACATTCAGCACGCTCCGCTTGATGAAGCAACTCATGAATATCGTTATATTGCATTAAATAAACACGGTCACGAATCTTTTCTTCTAATCCCTCAAAGAAATGTACCATGGTCGCCTCCGCAGACTCACGCACAGCTGTACGGATCATCAAAACTTGCATCTCTTTGTAGTACTCATCAACTGATTTTGTACCTTGCACTAGACGACGCAATCTACTATGAAGCTGACGAGTGTAATAAGCAGGCACAAAATGTTCCCTCATGATTCGCTTCATGTCAGCCCATGTCGCTGGTCGCTCATGAGTACGGCTTTTATTATCCCACCATACAAGAGCATACTCTGTAAATTCCATTGATGCAACACGAACCTTCTTCTCTTCAGAGTAGTTGTGACCATCAAAAATCTGATTTACACGCATCTCCCACTCCAAATATTTCTCCGGGTTAGCACAACGTCCCGAGAATTCAGGTATGGTTATCTTGATTCGACCCAAACCATCATCCTCGCGGGCACCATTGCCGCCATAGTCACGACGCCGCCCAGCATGGCAGTGAGCCCCAGCATCATGCCGTGGTCGGTGAGGTAAGCCTCCACGGGCATCGGAATCCTCGGAAAAATCACCATCATCGTCGTTGTCGCGGTCACGACGTCGTCGTGGTGAGCGGGACTGCCGGCGTGCCACATCTCTCGCCTGTAGGCGCTGAACTACTGCGGTGAGCCGGTTAAGACTCGCAGTCACCACTTGTAGACTATCAGTGCGCTGTCGGTCGCTGGCAGTCAAACGCTCGTTCAATCTGTCCTCGACGCCAACAATATATGCAGACAACTCCTCAACCCTTGTCCCAAGCTTCTTGTTCTCTCCCTTGATCGACATCAGATGGATACGTAAATCATCACTTATATCAGATACTCCGGAAGTTCATCGCCCTCCTCATGATCAGATTTCTCATGCAGCGAGTTCACCATCTTTCAAACAATTGAATCAAATAGCCAAGAAAAAAAAATTGTACCGTGATCAACCTTGCTCTGAATACCACTTGATGCGACCTTCGACGGAAAATCGATGCCGCGAAAGTTTTTCCCAATCTTTCACGGTGCAATTCCAGCAAGTACTTGATCCTGATCTTATACGCTGCAGAGTTTACGATCTAGCAGATGCAAACACCACAAAACAACAAGCACACCCTCAGTACAGGAAGTACTTGGACGATCCTAGTCGGATCACGTAGAATTAGAGACAGTTCTCTCCAATCCACACGCATCAAACAAATCTCGATTCGATTCTCAATTGAAACATGCCGCCGGAACCTGGCGGATTCCCCTGTGTAATTAACTCCCCAAAACTACTCCCTTGATACACGGCCGGCTCGCCCTTTTAATAGTGCACGCAGGCACAAGGTACAACCTACCTGGACTCCTTTTGTATGGCCCGAATACTAATTGGACTCCAACCTAACCATAGCCACGGTCTACTACTAGTACTAATCCAACTCTTCTAAATAATCACTAATTAAATAATTTAAAAATACGGCACACCGATCACAAAAAGCCAAAACAACTGCTCCCTCCGTTCCTAAATACTTGTCTTTCTAGAGATTTCAACAAGTGACTACATACGGCGAAAATGAGTGAATCTACACTTTAAAATATGTCTACATACATCCGTATGTTGAGTCCATTTGAAATGCCTAGAAAGACAAGTATTTGGGAACGGAGGGAGTAGTACTACTCCCTTACACGCTCACGTAGATGGGTTTGCATGCATGGAGTTCTAAATTGTGGATCGACGTCCTCTGCTGCAACAAGCTGAACATGCCCAATAGAAGTACGCGTTGCCATCTTGCCACAACGTACAAACTTGTCTCTCAATTCAATTCCTTGATTGCCTTCATGCACAACAATAGCTTCTTTCTGTTTCTTTTTCTCATTGCGCTTGGCAGGAATTACATACTTTTCTGTCCTTCTCTGGTTGGCGTTATTGACCATGCTTTTGGCGATAACACATGAGGTCACATCAGGAGACCACTGCCTTGTTGCAGAGGACCGACGTCATCGTCAAGAAACTTATGGATGAGAATGCCATGCTCCGCATCAAGTGCCAAAGGTTGGTGGAGGAATCCATGGATGCTCTCAAGCAGCGTCTTGAGGACACGAAAGAGTTTATCGCCGCTCGCCATGGAGACTAGTTCCCGCGGCCTGCAGCAACGCATCAAGAAAGTAGAGATCAGTGAGCCAGATCATTGTCTTCCTTCTTCTTTTGCCCTTGTGTATTTCGGGCGTTGCCGCGTGTGGTTTTTTTTAATTATCTTCCTAAATATGTAAGATAATTATTATCCACTATCATCGTCCTTATATTTATCAGTCTTGCTATAAGTCGCAGTTGATGCTATATAGGTCCATCGGATCTTACATCAAGATCCATGCAAAACTTTCTTTTTCAGATTTTCTTTCTTCTTTCTTAAATGTCAGTCGAGTGAGACATAGCCACGCCATGAGACAGGGGCTCGGGCGCCATTAATGGAGACATTGGGAGGGCGGTGGGCGGCGGATAGAGGTTAAAGGGCTCTCCATCCGATGAGCACGCGCAAGGGTCTGATCGCACGCCTCCTAGCTACCCTGCATGGCACCTCCTAGCCAATAAAAAAAGAACGTGTGGTGGCACATAATTGGTAAGTAGAACGCCCATGGTTTCAATAATACTTGTGTTTCTGATTTGTAACGTGACAACACTTGTTCCAAAATAACTTTGTTGATTGTTAATGTGTGCGCCTTCGCAAACCGGACAAAAAATTTACCACAACATGTTGGTGCCATGTCATTACACCATGCCAAGTTTCATGATTTTCAGGCGAGTTTTGGATTTACGGGAATTTTAAAACCAAGTTTCTTGATGTTTCCGGCCGAGCCAAGACGCTTAGATATTTGAATTCCATTCTCACTTCTTGCATGAGACCTAGAAATTCACCCAAGTACACATAAATGATTTTTCAACTAACTTTGGCGCACTGGAGCATGCACTTGTAGTTCAAATTTGAATTATGTGCATTTAAATGCCTGGAAATTCAATTAATGTATAAAAAGGCCAAACGAACCCAGAATAATTTGAAAATTTAGCATGAAACTCCTTTTTGGTCTAAGTTGCATGTGTAAAAGAATCAAGGCGGGAGAAGACAGTGTATGTCATTTCGCACACGGAGGTGACATGTTCCCTCTCGGAACCACGAGCCTTCTTGAGAGAAGCCCCGGTTTGCAAGAAGCTTATACCAAAGCTTATCCCAATTCGACCAAAAAATTTACCACAACATGTTGGTGCCATGTCATGACACCATGCCAAGTTTCATGATTTTCATGCGTGTTTTGGATTTACAGGAATTAAAAACCAAGTTTCTCAATATTTCCGGCCGAGCCACGACGCCAGATGTTTGAATTTCATTCCCATTTCTTGCATGGGACCTAAAATTCACCCAAGGACACACATGTGATTTTTCAACCAACTTTGGTGCACTCAAGCATGTGCTTATAGTTCAAATTTGAATTATGCACATTAAATGCCTAGAAACTCAATTAATGTATAAAAAGGCCAAATGAACCCGGAATAATTCAAAATTTTAACACGACACTCATATGATTCTATGTTGCCTCTGTAAAAAATCAGGGGGGAGGCAGCGTATGTCGTTTGGCACACAAAGGTGACATGTCCCCCCTCGGGAATCACAAGTCTTCTTGATAGAATCTCCGGTTTACAAGGAGCTTATACCAAAACTTGTCCAAATTTGGCCAATTTTTTACCACAACATGTTGGTGCCATGAAATGACACCATGCCAAGTTTCATGATTTTCAGGCAAGTTTCGAATTTATAGGATTTTTTTAAACACAAGTTTCTCAATGTTATCGGCCGGGCCACGTCGCCTAGATATTTGAATTTCATTCCCATTTATTGCATGGAACCTAGAAATTCACCCAAGGACACACATGTGATTTTTCAACCAACCTTGATGCACTGGAGCATGTGCTTGTAGTTCAAATTTGAATTATTCACATTAAATGCCCAGAAATTTAATTAATGCATAAAAAGGGCCAAACGAACCTGGAATAATTCCAAATTTAAACATGACACTCATATTATTCTATGTTTGCTTTATAAAAAATCAAGGAGGGGGACAACGTATGTCGTTTTGCACACAAAGGTGACACGTTCCCTCTCGAAACCACACGCCTTCTTCAGAGAAGCTACAATCTGCAAGAAGCTTATGCCAAAACTTGTCCCAATTCGACCAATTTTTTTACCATAGCATGCTGGTGCCATGAATTGACAGCATGCCAAGTTTCATGATTTTTAGGCGAGTTTGGGATCTACAGGAATTTAAAAACCAAGTTTCTCATTTCCAGCTGAGCCACGACACCGAGATGTTTGAATTTCATTCCTATTCTTGCATGGGACCTATAAATTCACCCAAAGACACACATGTGATTTTTCAACAAACTTTCATGCACTGGTGCCTATGCTTATAGTTCAAATTTGAATTATTCACATTAAATGCCTAGAAACTCAACTAATGCATAAAAATGCCAAACGAACCCGGAATAATTCCAAATTTTAACACGGCACTCATGTAGTTGCATGTTCACTATAGATAAATGTTCTAGCAATTCAAACACCATCCTTTCCCTCTGTAATACCATTTTGTATTTCAAAACATAATGAAAAAATCAGGTATACCACAAACAGTTTACTAGCAAGAATCGCATGGGATGCGATATAAAATATCTTGGTGCAGCGTCTTGTCTGGCTTGTGCAGAAAGCTTCGTCGTCTACAATCCACCGCCCGCACTTGAACCACACTTGCACGCCAGTTTCTCGTGGCACCGAGCGAAATTTTTCTACCACCACGGAAATATCTGTTTCCCCGCCCCCTCCCTCCCACCAAAAGCCACATTTCCACTGTTCCTCCTTGCTTTCTAAGTTCAAACCTTCATTGTTGCTTACTGGCATCTCAGCCTCCTCACCGGCGACCCTTCTTCTTGTAGCGCCGCCTCCTCGCCGGTGACCCTTTTTCTTACAGCATCGCCTCCTCGCCGGCGACCCTTCTTCTTGCAGCGCTGCCTCCTCACCGGCGATCCTTCTTCTTGCAGCTCCGCCTCCTCGCCGCCGACCCTTCTTCTTGTTGTGCGGCCTCCTCGTCACCGACCCTTCTTCTTGCTGCGCGACCTCGTTGATATGGTCAGGTAATCCACATCCCACTCGCACCATCCTCCTCCTTCCCCATCCCACATGCCTCGACCGACGACATGACACCTTCTGCCGAAATCACTGTTCCCGTCCTCCAATTAATCACCACCCACAACCATTTTGCACGCAGTATAACATGGAGCTCAGTAGCATCTTGCAGCGGAGAAGCAAATCGCAGCGACACGCACGAACGAGGTCACTATGGCTACCATGTGTGCCGACCGCCAGATCTTGGAGGAGCACGTCGCCTTCGAGGCCACCGTCGACACCGCCACGCAGTTGTCTACTTTAAAATACAGTCCGTGTTGTTTTCTTGAGGCCACCTCCAGTGCCTTGATTTGTCCTCTGTAATGTTAATATGCAATTTGATATTCTAAAATGTAATGTTCAATTAATAGTTTGGTCCAACAATTGCTACATTTTGTATTACTATTCTCAAGCATTATTTGTTTCATTAACTCTCTTATCTTCTAGTACATGTTTCTATTTTGCAATGTCCTGCTCAGTTAACAGTTTTGGTTCATTTGGTCTGTTGTCCATTGAACTGTTTAGTTCAGTTCTGCAATTTGATTTTCATGTGTTGTGGGTACAATTTTATATTGTTATACATGTGAGAAATAAATCGAATTTGGCTGTACTTAGTACATATTCTACTCATAGTATGGCAACTCTCAGTTAACCTGATCAAGATTTTCCTTATATGTGTTGCAGGGAAACAATGGGAGAAGCCACAATTTACCATTAAGGTGTGCTCATGCATGATCCTTTCACTAACAACACATTATTGTGCAGTTGCAGGAATCATTCTAATATTTAGGTTTCTTACAATTTGGTCTTGCACATGTAGGTTCTGCTGTCAGAGGCTTAGACCCACTGTTCGACCCATTTTGCATATGGGGAAATGAGATGTCCATGAATATCACTCAAGTCAAGAAACTCAGAAAGATTGTTAGGATGAAGAAACTTGTGATGAATAATAGCAAGATCTTTGTTTGCACAATGAAGAAGATATCAGTCGACTATAGGATGGTACTAACTCTTTTAGCTTGTTTTTACCCCTTGCGCCATTTCAAAATTTATAACAGTGATTTTGGCATATCTTTGTTTTCAGTATTTTTCAAAGCAGTTCTCCGATGATTACCTCTCAAACCACCTGCATGGTCAAGAGGTGAGGAAGGTATTCATTCAACACCCACGGTACAATATTGAATTCTTCCTGAAGAGGATGAAGGTTGGGTGGGAAATTATCCATAGCCACTGGCCTAAAGTTGCAAGGACGTTCGACATCACTGAAGGTTCAATATTCGCCTTCCGCTTCTGCAGTTTCCCAGATGAGATTCATCTATCTATTTACCATGTATGATGCTACTTTTCCAAAGGTTTTCGATGTTGCATGTGAAACTTGGTGTTGTTGTGTAATGGCGTAGCTAGCTATATCCCTCTTTGGTGTAACGTAGTGCTGAAGCTATCTGATGTAATTCGATTATGAAATCCTGGTTGTCGTTATACGGATATGAATATCTGGTGTGTTTCATAAGAAATGTCAATTTGATTACTACATGGATTATCAATAATAGGCTAATTACCCTGCTTATTGGGGTTTTCTATTGCAGACGGTTACTCAGACAACACTGTGGGCGATGAACTCAAACAACCCACATGGTTTCTAGACAGTAGGCGTGTTGGATCAACTAACAATCACACAATGCTTCCGGCAAAGAACTGTTTGCGTTAGGCCACCTTGCACAAACGTTTCCACACAAAAAATTGTGTGTGATATACATACGAATAGAAACATTTTTATGGGATTCACTATGTAGGATGTACATACGAACAAAAACGATTGTGCTTCGATGCCTCGCCCGATCGCACACGAGCTTATTTTGCCCCAACCTGTGTGGCCGGAGGGCCTATCCCCGATGTTTTCTGGGTCGTGTGGGAAGGAACCCCCTATCGCACACACTCACTAGGCGACGGTTTAAAACTCCATCGCGGAAAGAGGGTAAAAACCGTTTGTATAGCATGTCTCTGCACCAGTGATGGTTCAACACGTGTACTAGAGGCGTGTATCTAGTATAATTGTTGCCAATTTGATAATTGATCTTCAAAGTCTCAACATCATTAATAAAATGAGACAAGATATTTTTTCTCCTCACAAGTTAGCTCTGAGCCGTAAGTGTAGTACGTCTTGTCTTCTGCCTTCCTTGTATTTCTTGGAGCAAAGAAATAGGCTGTCAATTAAAAATAAACAACTTTAGTACGGATGAATACCAACCTTTTTAAGTAAACAATATAAATTACTTAACAAATTAGTTTGATAAACTAACATAGAGGTAGAACTGGAATCATGTGCACATCCACACAAATTTCGACATTATCTTCAGGATCATCTTCACCACCAATATCGAGGTTATTTTCATATCATCCTCAAATCTGTAGGCCTTGCATAGTGCTCTCCAATTTGAAAAACCAAAACATGATTCATTTACTCCATTATAGAGCTTAACCTCAAAAGTGAAACCATGTTTCATCTTGAGGTAAGCTTTCTTCGTCTCCGTACGCTCCCTATCTTCAAAACCGAGTTTCTCTAACACATAAGATCTTGCGTAGCAGGGGATGCACTGGTCGAATTGCAAAAAATGAAAATAACACGTTAAAACAAAAACCACAAGTCATATGCTTAATTAAATAATTGTCGTTGTTACATACCGTCTCATATTTGAAGCACTCCCAGCGCGAGGGTGAAGCGTGTGACGCCCCCGATTCAATCGTGCACTAATCATACACGCAAACATGCACAATCAAGATCAGAGACTCACGGAAAGATATCACAACACAACTTTACGATGCAAATGATAAACATAAATCTTTATATTACAAGCCAGGGGCCACGAGGACCCGAATACATAAGTCACCAAACAAATATTATCTAAGTACAGACACAGTTAGACAAGTTTTGCCTTAAGAAGGCTGAGCAAAACAATGCCACTAGATCGAAAGGTGAGGCTTCCTGTTTGGGACCTCCGGACTACTCCTGGTCATCGGTCTCCACGTAGTATGCTCCGCTGAGGTAACATGCATCTGTGGCGCTATCATCTGTTGCAGCAACCGAGTCGAAAGAAAAGGGGAAGCAAAGCAACCGTGAGTACCCATTGAAAGTACTCGCAAGACTTACATTGAAACTATACTACATATGCATCGGTATCAATAAAAGGGGTAGTATCTGTGGACTAAACTGCAGAATACCAGAACAAGGAGGGAGAAGCTCATCATATCAAAGATTGTGTCTTCTGGCAGCCACCATCTTGAAGTAGTAGAAGAGAGTAGCTCGTATAGAACATGTGTCAACATATAGCAATAATCCTACCCTTAGATCCTTTCCTCGTCTCCCTGTGAGAGAGAGGTCACCGGGTTGTATCTATCACTTATCTAGGTGTATTTTATCAAGTATCCAGTTTTAGTTGTAAGAGGTCAGAATACAACTCCAAGTCGTCTTGTTACCGTGGACACGGCTATTCGGATAGATTACTTCCCTGCAGGGGTGCACCACATTACCTGATACGCTCAATTGCCTTTGGCCGGACCACTTTCCTGGGTAATGCCCGACCTCAGAAGATAAACACGTCGCAGTCCTACCTAGGCTCTCCAAAGAGTTCAACATGCCAGTGTACATCCTAAGTGCTCCGGGGTCTTGGGCCCATCACCCTTTGCACTCCAGCATGTTGCGTGGATGACCGAGCCCAATCATGGCTACCTCTTTATACAAAGTAGGTTCTTACGCTGACCACCCAGGCGTGTGTCGCTCATTTGTGACATCTGAAAAGCTTTCAGGAGAAATCGTATGACGCCGAGTGCCCATAACTCATCCCGCGTGGCGGTTAGTGTGAAAAGGCCAGCGGCCAGCTCAGATCAAATATCCAATCTTGTTAAGCGTGTTACTAAGATAACCGCGGACGCCAACTAGGGACTAGGCCCACCTCTCTCCTAGGTGGTCACAACCTACCCTGTCGCTCCGCCATAAAGAATCACTTAGGGGGCCAACGGGAAAATGTCCTTTCAGCCCCCGGTCCGTGAATCACTGGCGGGTACTCTCTGATACGACCCGACTTTAATCATATCATGTATCATGTATACTATGTGTGTGTGTGTGTATCAAAAGTAGCAGTAAGGACATGCTATGCAACAATATAGGATCAACAGTAAGACAGTAATAGTAATTGTACTCTAATGCAAGCAGTAGAGGGAAAGAGTAGGCAGTATCAGAATGATCAAGGGGGTTTTGCTTACCTGGAAGCTCTGCCGAGAGGGGCGGGTCCTCGATGTCATAGTCATATTGAGTGTCACCGATAGTCTCGGGGTCTACCGAAAGAATGGGGAAGACAGGGAAACAGATAAATAACGGAGCAAGCAAATGCAGCACAATGCAATGGAATGGCAAAATGTGATGATGAAATGCTCTAACGCAACCCTAGGCATTTTAAAAGAAGAGGGGAAACATCCAGAAATGTTTTCCCAGCTCCAAGTGTTTTCGGTATTTTGATCAAGGGGAAATTGTTGATGTTCTCTATGTTAGAGGGGTGTGACAGGTATGGGTATTGCATAAATAAATTTGTTAGATTTTTCTGAACAACTTTCATATATAAATTATTTAAATCCGAGTTACGATTTATTTTCTATTAATTTTCTAAGTTTTAATCATTTTCTGGATTTCCAGGATTTAATTTAATTCGAAATTGTATTAATATTAAATGCTACAGGTACACAAAAAGTGTACCTAGTTATTACATCAGAGGCTGACAGTGGGGTCTAGTTGACTGCCCAGTCAGCAGTTAACTGAGACCGTTGATTGGTCAACTCGAACAAAGGGCCCCACATGCCAGTGAGTGATTAAGCTAATTAACTAACTAATTAATTATTCCACTGATTATTTATTATTATTCTTTTTTAATTTTATTATTTCCCTTTTTTAAAAGGGGCGGCCCCGTTGGGCACTGGCACAGCCAGCCTCCCTAGCTGTGCACGCCCGCACAGAGAGGCGCTCGCGACCTCGCTCAGTGGAAATAGGGGGCGGCACGGGGTGCGAGCATGCGCCTGGGCGCGAGGCGGCGAGCATGGCCAGCGTAGCCAGCAGGCGGCGGGCACGGGTAGCGGCGACCAGCGGCAACACGGAGCGGACAGAGCAGCAATGGGCTATGGCGGCTGCAGGTAGGCGCGCCCAGAGGCGCGATGGCGAGCGGCAGATGCGACATCAAGCAGTAGTAGCGGTAGTGTCGACCAGCAGCGGAGCAGCCAAGCAACAGCAAAAGTAGCATCGAGTGAAGGTGGTGGGCGGCAGCAGCAGGAGCAGCGCAACGAGAGCAGCACGCGGCAACACGTAGCGACAAGTAGCGGCGGGCCCGGCCGGTGCTACTTCTTGAGCTTGCATTGATTTTTCCCTTGATGAGGAAAGGGTGATGCAATAAAGTAGAGATAAGTATTTCCCTCAGCTAAGAACCAAGGTATCAATCTAGTAGGAGGCACAAGCAAGTCTCCAATATATGCACCTGCACAAACTAATAAACACTTGCACACAACGTGAAAAAAGGGGTTGTCAATCCCTTCACGGTCACGAACAAGAGTGAGATCTAATAGAGATAGGTATAAAAAAGCAAAAATAAAGTAAATATAGATAAAGTGCAGCAAGATATTTTTTTGGTTTTTGGTTTATAGATCTGGAAATATATATGGAAAATAGACCCGGGGGCCATAGGTTTTACTAGAGGCTTCTCTCTTGAAGATAGCATGCAGTGGGTAAACACATTACTGTTGAGCAATTGATAGAAAAGCGCATAGTTATGACGATATCTAAGGCAATGATCATGCATGTAGGCATCACGTCCGTGACAAGTAGACCCAAATGATTCTGCATCTACTACTATTACTCCACACATCGTCCGCTATCTAACATGCATCTAGTGTATTAAGTTAACAAGAACGGAGCAACGCTTTAAGTAAGATGACATGATGTAGAGGGATAAACTCAAGCAATATGCATCGTATAAACCCCATCTTTATATCGTTGATGGCAACAATACAATACATGCCTCGCTACTCCTTCTGTCACTGGGTGAGGACACCGCAAGATTGAACCCAAAACTAAGCACCTCTCCCATTGCAAGAAAAACCAATCTAGTTGGCCAAACCAAACCGACAATTCGAAGAGAAATACAAAGATATCTTAATCATGCATAGAAGGGTTCAGAAGGCTCAAATAATATTCACAGATAATCTGACCATAAATCCACAATTCATCGGATCTCAACAAACACACTGCAAAAGAAGATTACATCGAATAGATCTCCAAGAACATCAAGGAGAACATTGTATTGAACATCAAAGAGAGAGAAGAAGCCATCTAGCTACTAGCTATGGACCCGTAGGTCTGTGGTAAACTACTCACACATCATCAGAAGGGCAACAAGGTTGGTGTAGAGCCCCTCCGTGATTGATTCCCCCTCCGGCAGAGTGCCAAAAAAGGCCCCAAGATGGGATCTCCTGAGAACAGAAGCTTGCGGCGACAGAAATGTATTTTTGGTGTGCCCTCTGGTGTAAGGGGAATATTTGGGTATTTATAGAACGAAGATTAGGGTTGGAAGGTCTACTGGGAACCCACAATCCCTGAGGGCGCCCCCTAGGCGCGCCCCTACGGCATGTGGCCACCCCATATGGCTTCTAGCCTCCTCTCCAAGTCTCGTGGGTTTCTCCTGGTCCAGAAAAAATCATCGTAAAGTTTTATTCCGTTTGGACTCTATTTGATATTCCTTTTCTGTATAAGTCAAAAACAAGGAAAAAAACAGAAACTGTCACTAGGCACTAGGTTAATAAGTTAGTCCGAAAAATAATATAAAATAGCATATTAATGCATATAAAACATACAAAATAGATAATATAATAGCATGGAACAGTAAAAAATTATAGATATGTTGGAGACGTATCAAGCATCCCCAAGCTTAATTCCTGCTCATCCTTGAGTAGGTAATTGATAAAAAGAGATTTTTTGATGTGAAATGCTACCTAACATATTTATCAATTTAATTTTCTTCATTGTGGCAAGAATAATCAGATCCATAAGATTCAAAACAAAAGTTTAATATTGACATAAAAGCAACAATACTTCAAGCATACTAGTAAAGCAATCATGTCTTCTCAAAATAACATGGCCAAAGAAAGTTATCCCTACAGAATAATATAGTCTGTCTATGCTCTATCTTCATCACACAAAATATTTCATCATGCACAATCCCGATGACAAGCCAAGCAATTGTTTCATACTTTTAATGTTCTCAAACTTTTTCAACTTTCATGCAATACATGAGCGTGAGCCATGGATATAGCACTATAGGTGGAATAGAATATGGCGGAGGTTGGGGAGAAGACAAAAAGGAGAAAGTCTCACATCAACTAGGCAAATTAATGGGCTATGGAGATGCCCATCAATTGATGTCGATGCAAGTGAGCAGGGATTGCCATGCAACGGATGCACTAGAGCTATAAGTGTATGAAAGCTAAAAAATAAACTAAGTGGGTGTGCATCCAACTTGCTTGCTCAGGAAGACCTATGGCAATTTGAGGAAGCCCATCATTGGAATATACAAGGCAAGTTCTATAATGAAAAATTCCCACTAGTATATGAAAGTGACAACATAGGAGACTCTATATCATGAAGAATGTGGTGCTACTTTGAAGCACAAGTGTGGAAAAAGGATAGTAACATTGCCCCTTCTCTCTTTTCTCTCATTTTTTTGTGGGCTCTTTGGCCTCTCTTTTTTCCGTCCGGAATCTCATCCCGACTTGTGGGGGAATCATAGCCTCCATCATGCTTTCATCACATGGGACAATGCTCTAATAATGATGATTATCTCACTTTTATTTACTTTACAACTCAAGAATTACAACTCGATACTAGAAACAAGATATGACTCTATATGAATGCCTCTGGCGGTGTACCGGGATGTGCAATGATCAAGAGTGACATGTATAAAAAATATGAACGGTGGCTTTGCCACAAATACTATGCCAACTACATGATCATGCAAAGCAATATGACAATGATGGTATGTGTCATAATAAACGGAACGGTGGCAGTTGCATCGCAATATATCTCGGAATGCCTATGGAAATGCCATAATAGGTAGGTATGGTGGCTGTTTTGAGGAAGGATATATGGTGTTTAATGCACCGGTGAAAGTTGTGCGGTACTAGAGAGGCTAGCAATGGTGGAAGGGTGAGAGTGCGTATAATCCATGGACTCAACATTAGTCATAAAGAACTCGCATACTTATTGCAAAAATCTATTAGTCATTGAAACAAAGTACTACACACATGCTCCTAGGCAGATAGATTGGTAGGAAAAGACCATCGCTCGTCCCCGACCGCCACACATAAGGAAGACAATCCAAAAATAAATCATGTCCCGACTTCATCACATAATAGTTCACCATACGTGCATGCTTCGGTAATCACAAACTTTAATGCACGTATTTATACCAATCCACAATTACTCACTAGCATGACTCTAATATCATCATCTTTATATCTCAAATCAAATGCAAGGAATCAAACTTCTCATATTATTCAATGCTCTTATATGAAAGTTTTCATTATATCCCTCTTGGATGCCCATCATATTAGGACTAAATTCATAACCTAAGCAAATTACCATGTTGTTTAAGGATTCTCAAACTAATATAAGTGAAGCATGAGAGTTCACCAATTTCTATAAAATAAAACTACCGCCGTGCTCTAAAAAGATACAAGTGAAGCACTAGAGCAACTACCTAGCTCAAAAGATATAAGTGAAGCACATATATTATTCTATTAAATTCACGATTAATGTGTGTCCCTCTAAAAAGGTGTGTACAACAAGGATTATTGTGGCAAACTAAAAAGCATAGACATATATCATACAAGACGCTCCAAGCAAAACACATATCATGTGGTGAATAAAAATATAGCCTCAAGTAAATTTACCGATGGATTGAAGACAAAAGAGGGGATACCATCCGGGGCATCCCCAAGCTTAGATGCTTGGTTGTCCTTGAATATTACCTTGGGGTGCCTTGGGCATACCCAAGCTTAGGCTCTTGCCACTCCTTATTCTGAGGTCCATCAAAACTTTACCCAAAACTTAAAATCTTCACAACACAAAACTCAACAGAAAACTCATAAGATCCGTTAGTATAATAAAATGAATCACCACTTTTGGTAATATTGTGAACTCATTCTAAATTTATATTGGTGTTATATCTAGTGTATCCCAACTTCTCCATGGTTCATACCCCCTGATACTACCCATAGATTTATCAAAATAAGCAAACAACACATAGAAAACAAAATTTGTCAAAAACAGAATAGTGTGTAGTAATCTGGAAATTTTGTATACTTATGTAACTCCAAATATTCTGAAAATTAGGAAAACCCAGGAAATTTGTATATCAATCTTTTTAAAAAAATTTAGATCAAAAGAACGTTCCGTGATTTTTTTTAAATTCTGGCAATGAGCGCAAAAGTTTCTGTTTTTCAGCAAGATCAAATCAACTATCACCATAGACCATGTCAAAGGTCTTACTTGGCTCAAACACTAATTAAAACACTAAAACACAATTACTACAAAAGTAACAATGTGTATTTATTAAAAAAACAGAAGCAAAAACAGAAAAAATAAAAAAATGGTGGCCTCCCAACAAGCGCTATTGTTTAACGCCCCTAGCTAGGCATAAAACATAGATCTAGGTATTTTCATCTTTGGTATGCAATTCTTCAATTGCACGTTTATATCCCCTATGAGATTCATTGGGTTTATTGAAGGTCACACTCCTATGTAGGAAATCAAGAAATTCACTCGTAACAATTTATTCTTTAACGATATTGACAAAGCTAGGGTGAATACTTTTAATCATGAGATCTTTGTTTCCTTTACTAGATGATTCACCCTTATTTTTTAGGGACATAAATAAACTTAGTAGCTTTAGTAGGAGGAAAATTTGGAGTAGTTTTAACAGAACCAAAAGCAGAACCCAAGTTGGTAATAATATCTTCTAACTTATCAATTCTAGCAGAACCTTGATCTATTTTCTCATTAACTATAGGTTCTTTCTCCTTTAGATTCTTTAAAGTAATTCATACCTTTGATCCAATGTGATTAATGTGATTATGAATCTTTTTATCCAAATTTTTAATAAGCTCTACAGTAGAAATTTTATTCTCAATAATATCAAGCCTTTGAATCACATGTTCCAACGTTAAAGCTATTCCATTAACCATGAGTGGTGGGGATCCTACCAAATTTACCATAACATTATAAGCATCCAAAGTATGATTTCCCAAAAAATTACCCCCAGTAATGGTGTCTAGCACATATCTATACCAAATTATGACACCCACATAAAAATTTCGGAGAAGAACGGTAGTAGATTGCTTACGGCTAGACCTATTCCGAGCATTGCAAATTCTATACCAAGCATCCTTTAAATTTTCTCCCTCCCTTTATTTAAAATTGAGAACCTCACTTTCCGGGGTACTAACAATGGTGGAAGGGCCAACCATGATAGCAAAACAAGCAATCTAGCACACAAGAAAAAATCAAATGAAAAGACGAATGGAAAGAAGGGATAAAAAGGCAAATATTTTTGTGTTTTCCTGAAAATGCTTTAGAAGTGGGGAAGAGGAAAACGAGAGGCAAATGGTAAATAATGTAAGTGCAAGAGATGAGAGTTTATGATAAGTACTTGGTAGGCTTGATATAGAACCTCCCTGATGTCTACTACACAACCTTCTTCTTGTAGACGTTGTTGGGCCTGCAAGTGCACAGGTTTGTAGGACAGTAGCAAATTTCCCTCAAGTGGATGACCTAAGGTTTATCAATCTGTAGGAGGCGTAGGATGAAGATGGTCTCTCTCAAGCAACCCTGCAACCAAATAACAAAGACTCTCTTGTGTCCCCAACACACCCAATACAATGGCAAATTGTATAGGTGCACTAGTTCGGCGAAGAGATGGTGATACAAGTGCAATAAAGATAGTAGATATAGGTTTTTGTAATCTGAAATAATAAAAACAGCAAGGTAACTAATGATAAAAGTGAGCGTAAACGGTATTGCAATGATAGGAAACAAGGCCTAGGGTTCATACTTTCACTAGTGCAAGTTCTCTCAACAATAATAACATAGATAGATCAAATAACAATCCCTCAACACGCAACAAAGAGTCACTCCAAAGCCACTAATAGCGGAGAACAAACGTAGAGATTATGGTAGGGTACGAAACCACCTCAAAGTTATTCTTTCGGATCGATCTATTAAAGAGTTCGTACTAGAATAACACCTTAAGACACAAATCAACCAAAACCCTAATGTCACCTAGATACTCCATTGTCACCTCAAGTATCCGTGGGCATGATTATACGATATGCATCACACAATATCAATTCATATATTCAAACCAACACACAGAACCTCAAAGAGTGTCCCAAAGTTTCTATCGGAGAGTCAAGAACGTGTGCCAACCCCTATGCATAGGTTCCCAATGTCACGAAACCCGCAAGTTGATCACCAAAACATACATCAAGTGGCACATGATATCCCATTATCAACCCAGATAATCACGACAAGACATACATCAAGTGTTCTCATAAAAGACTCAATCCGATAAGATAACTTCAAAGGGGAAACTCAATTCATCACAAGAGAGTAGAGGGGAAGAAACATCATAAGATCCAACAACAATAGCAAAGCTCGGGATACATCAAGATCGTGCCATCAAGGGAACACGAGAGAGAACACGAGAGAGAGAGATCAAACACATAGCTACTGGTACATACCCTCAGCCCCGAGGGTGTACTACTCCCTCCTCGTCATGGATAGCGCCGGGATGATGAAGATGGCCACCGGTGATGGGATCCCCCTCCGACAGGGTGCCGGAACGGGCTCCCGAGAGGTTTTTGGTGGCTACAGAGGCTTGCGGTGGCGGAACTCTTGATCTATCTTCTGTTCTGGAATTTTTACGATACGTAGGTATATATGGGTGCAGGGGGTACGTCGGTGGAGCGAGGGGGCCACGAGGTAGGGGGCACGCCCCAGGGGGGTGGGCACACCCCCCACCCTCGTGGGCACCTCCCTTCTTCGCTGACGTGCACTCCAAGTCCATCAGATGGCTTTCCTTCCAAAATTAACTTCTCTAGTTGATTTCGTTCAGTTATGACTCCGTCTGATATTCCTTTTCCTCGAAACACTGAAATAGGCATAAAATAGCAAATCTGGGTTGGGCCTCCGGTTAATAGGTTAGTCCCCAAAAAATAATATAAAAGTGGATAATAAAGCCCAATATAACCTAAAACAGTAGATAAAGTAGCATGGAGCAATCAAAAATTATAGATACGTTGGAGACGTATCAAGCATCCCCAAGCTTAATTCCTGCTCGTCCTCGAGTAGGTAAATGATAAAAAGAGAATTTTTGATGCGAAGTGATACTTTGGCATAATTTCAATGTAAATCTTCTTAATTGTGGTATGAATATTCAGATCCGAATGAATACAAAATAAAAGTTCATATTGATAAATGAAATAGTAATAGTTCAAGCATACTAATCAAAGTAATCATGTCTTCTCAAAATAGCATGGCAAAAGAAAGTTCATCCCTACAAAATCATATAGTTAGGCTATGCTTCATTTTCGTCACACAAAGATGTTCCCAACTTCTATACCCCCGATGACAAGCCAAGCAATTGTTTCATACTTAAATAATCTCAAACTTTTTCAACCTTCACGCAATACATGAGCGTGAGCCATGGATATAGCACTATGGGTGGAATAGAATATGATGATGGGGATTGTGTGGAGAAGACAAAAAAGGAGAAAGTCTCACATTGACGAGGATAATCAATGGGCTATGGAGATGCCCATCAAGTGATGTCAACATGAGGAGTAGGGATTACCATGCAAGGGATGCACTAGAGCTATAAATGAATGCTCAACAAAAGAAAACTAGTGGGTGTGCATCCAACTTGCTTGCTCACGAAGACCTAGGGCATTTGAGGAAGCCCATTGTAGGAATATACAAGCCAAGTTCTATAATGAAAAATTCCCACTAGTATAAAAAGACAACTTATGAGACTCACTACATGAAGAACAAGGTGCTACTTTGAAGCACAAGTGTGGAAAAAGAGATAGTAGCATTGCCCTTTTTATTTTCCCTTTTTTTGTGCCTTTCCTTTTTTCTCTTTTGGCCTTTTTCTTTTTTTGTTTGGGAAATGCTCTAATAATGATGATCATCACACTTCTATTGATTACAACATAAGGATTACAACTCGAAACTTAGAACAAGATATGACTCTATATGAATGCCTCCGGCGGTGTACCGGGATGGTGCAATGAATCAAGAGTGACATGTAGGAAAAATAATGCATGGTGGCTTTGCCACAAATACGATGTCAACTACATGATCATGCAATGGCAATATGACAAAAGTAATGTATGTCATGATGACAATGATGGAAGTTGAATGGCAATATATCTCGGAATGGCTATGGAAATGCCATGATAGGTAGGCATGGTGGCTGTTTTGAGTAAGATATAAGTAGGTTTATGTGTGGTAGAGCGTATCATATCACGGGGTTTGGATGCACCGGCGAAGTTTGCACCAACTCTCAAGGTGAGAAAGGGCAATGCACGGTACCGAAGAGGCTTGCAAAGGTGGAAAGGTAAAAGTGCGTATAATCCATGGACTCAACATTAGTCAAAAGAACTCATATACTTATTGCAAAAATTTAGAAGTCATCAAAAACCAAGTACTACGCGCATGATCCTAGGGGGATAGATTGGTAGGAAAAGACCATCGCTCGTCCCCGACCGCCACTCATAAGGATGCACAAGCCAGGTACACTTCATGTTTCAAATTTGTTACACAACTTTAACCATACGTGCATGCTACGGGACTTGCGAACTTCAACACAAGCATTTCTCAAATTCACAATTACTCAACTAGCACGACTTTGATATTATAACCTCCATATCTCAAAACAATTATCAAGCATCAAACTTATCTTAGTATTCAACTCACTCAAAAGAAAGTTTCACATATCTTGAATACCAAGTATATTAATATTAAGCAAATTACCATGCTATTAACGACTCTCAAAATAATCTAAGTGAAGCATGAGAGATCAATAGTTTCTTCTAAAACAAATCCACCACCGTGCTCTAAAAGATCTAAGTGAAGTACTAGAGCAAAAATTATCACGCTCAAAAGATATAAGTGAAGCATTATGAGCAAAACTATCAAGCTCAAAAGATATAAGTGAAGCACAATGAGTACTCGAATAATTGTGCAACTATGTGAAGACTCTCTAACATTAAAGAATTTCAGATCTTGATACTTTATTCAAACAGCAAGCAAAGCTAAATAAAACTACATTGCAAGGATAGCACAACTCATGTGAAGAAGCAAAAACTTAGGCTCAACTGATACTAACCGATAGTTGTTGAAGAAGAAAGGTGGGATGCCTACCGGGGCATCCGCAAGCTTAGATGCTTGAGAATTCTTGAAATATTATCTTGGGGTGCCTTGGGCATACCCAAGCTTGAACTTTTGTGTCTCCTTAATTCCTCTCATATCATGGTTTCTCTTTTTATCAAAAGCTTCATTCACAACAAACTCAACACGAACTCGTGAGATCGGTTAGTATAAACCAATGCAAAACCTTATCATTTTCTACTGTAACAAATCACTAAAATTATTATTCAACATTGAATACTAAATTCCTCTGCATATTTAATACTCCTATCTTCAAATAGAATCATTAAACAAGCAAGCATATGCAAACAATGCAACCATAACAGCAATCTGCCAAAACAGTACAGTCTGTAAAGAATGCAAGAGTCATCATACTTCCCTAACTCCAAAAATTATGAACTAAAATTCCCATTGTAATAAATTTATCAGAGCTCAATATTCAAAAAGATTCAACATTATACCACTTTCTGACTTTTCTAGGGAATTTTTGCAACAGCGGTAAACTTTCTGTTTTCAAACAGCAACATGTATACTAGCAAAATAAGCATGGCAAAGGCTATCCTTGACTTCTTTATTGAAACTAAAGATGCAAAACATTATTTTAACTAACAGCAAGCAAATACTAACAAAATAAAATGATGCTCCAAGCAAAACACATATCATGTGGTGAATAAAAATATAGCTCCAAGTAAAGTTACCGATGGTACGAAGACGAAAGAGGGGATGCCTTCCGGGGCATCCCCAAACTTAGGCTCTTGGTTGTCCTTTGAATATTACCTTGGGGTGCCTTGGGAATCCCCAAGATTAGGATCTTGCCACTCCTTATTCCATAGTCTATCGAATCTTTACCCAAAACATGAAAACTTCACAACACAAAACTTAACAGAAAACTCGTAAGCTCCGTTAGTATAAGAAAATAAAACCACCACTTAGGTACTGTAATGAACTCATTCTAAATTCATATTGGTGTAATATCTACTGTATTACAACTTTTCTATGGTTCATACCACTTAATACTAGCCATAGATTCATCAAAATAAGCAAACAACACATAGAAAACAGAATCTGTCAAAAACAGAACAGTCTGTAGTAATCTGTATCAAACGTATACTTCTGGAACTCCAAAAATCCTACCAAATTAGGAAGTCCTAATAAATTCATGTACAAATCAGGAGAAAAAAGAATCAGATCAGAAGCACGTTTCTGTGAGTTGTCAGATATTCTTTTCATCCATCCGGAGTATTTCAGGAGAAAATCTTACCAGTTGTCAGATATTCTTTTCATCCATCCGGAGTATTTCAGGAGTTGTGTTCCCGTTTCTTTTTACCGGAGGCCATCATTCCAGTTTTCGTTCTCTATTTATCTCGGTGCTTCGTTCAAGTGTTCTTTAATCAGCTCATGATCTCTTTATTCTTTTGCATCTAAATCCCCTCTAGCATATTTGTTCTTCTAATTCTCACAGGTGATTCTTTCTCTTTCATCAGTCATTTTCGAATTCTTACGGTGGTTCGTTCAAGATTCTTTTCCTTGTTTATCATATTAATCCATTCGTTCTTTTGAATCCTACCGGTGGTTCATGAAGACCTTCTCAAGTTTGCGATATGTCACTCCTCAATCCTTTTCAAGAAGGATAAGTAATATGCAAATCCATTGTCATCAATTTAATTTGATGAAGGATAAGCATACAATAAATCTTATTCTTATTTCATCCAAGTGAGTTATCCCTTCCTTTGGAGTTTGTTCTTGATGAATAAATTCTAGTTTCAAGTGTTTCATCTTTTCTTTTCCGGAGTTCAAATTTCCTCGGCCTTCTCGTCGGAACCTCCATCTAAATCACCGCAAGGTTCATCTTATTCTTTCATCCTTCATTCTATCGCATTATCTTTTGTTACCGGAGTGTTCATGGTGGTTCGTCTTGTTTTATTCATTCTTCAAGTGTTCATCAAGATTCTTGTCGGTGGAATTCAAGTACCTTTTCTTCTTGCATCTCGAAGTGCAATTAAATCTACGTATTCTTTTGAAGTGGAGTTTTGCATTTCTTCGTTCTTCTCAGCTATCCAATAATTTCTGTTTGTGGTCGGTTATCACCTTATGATTTTGAGATGTTATCCATAAGTCCACAACAAGCTTATTCTTTTCGTTGTTGATTTTTCTCAACAACTCCGTTCATCCTTTCTTCTAAGGTTGCTTTCAATTTCATTCGTGGCACAAGTTGTCATTTTCTTCTCCGTTCTTTTCATTCAACTCTTTCAATTCTTTTCGGAGGTTTTGTGTCATGTCTTCATCAAGTACCATTCCATCCTCTCGAGTTCATGTTCTAATCCTTCCTTTTTTTTAGCCGGAATGCTGCCTAAATCCTTTCAAACTTATTCGTTTCTTTTCTCATTCTAACCACTCCGGTTAGAACGAGTCGTTTCATAGTCTATCTCATTCCGTGAGCTTTCGATTCGTCATCCTCGTCGTTCCTATCTTCTTCTCGAGTGCTCGCGATTCTTTGCTTCTTCTCTTGAGTTCTTGCTTCACCTCTTCCCTTTTTCCTTCCGTCTCGGTCCTAAGATCTCGGGACGAGATCTCTTGTTAGTGGAGGAGTGTTGTAACGCCTCGGATTCGATGCGCCAGGTGTCCGCTAGTTATTCGCCGTCGTTGCCATGTCATTTGCTTGCATGTTGCATTTTGCCATGTCATCATCTGCATTTCATATCATGTCATCATGTGCATCTCATTTTGCATACGTGTTCGTCTCTTGCATCCGAGCATTTTCCCCGTTGTCCGTTTTGCAATCCCGCACTCCTATGTTCCCTGGCGTCCCCCTTTTGTCTCTCGTTGTGAGCGGGTGTTAAACTTTCTCGAATGGCCCGAGGTTTGCCAAGCGGCCTTGGTATAGCACCGGTAGACCGCCTATCAAGTTTCGTGCCATTTGGAGGTCATTTGATACTCCAACGGTTAACCGGGTAGCCGTAAAGCCCTCTTTATGTTGCAGCCCAACACCCCTTCCAAACTGGCCCATAACCCATCCAAACCCCCTCCATGCTCTTGGTCGTTCGATCACGATCGTGTGGGCGAAAACCACTCCTCATTTGGACTCTCCTAGCTCCCTCTACCTATAAATAGGTCCTCCCCCTCCATTTTCGCGCAGATGAACCCTAGCCTCTTCCCCCGCGCGCCGCCGGACACGTCCGTCCGCGCCGGACGCTTCGCCGCCGCCGCTCGCAGCCAATGGGAGGCTGCCACGTGTCCCCC
This sequence comes from Triticum aestivum, assembly GCF_018294505.1. Lineage (NCBI taxonomy): Eukaryota > Viridiplantae > Streptophyta > Magnoliopsida > Poales > Poaceae > Triticum > Triticum aestivum. Next base: position 499,741,694 of record NC_057801.1, on the reverse strand, counting down.
CCGCGGCCCTCCTCCCTTCCCCGCGCCGCCGGCCCGCCGGGGCCCATCTGGGGCCCGC
>NC_057801.1:499712061-499741309 GCF_018294505.1 Triticum aestivum | reverse complement strand
TGGCGCCGCGACCCGTTCCCGGCCTCGCCGGACCCTTCCCGCCGCTGGTCGCCACCCTCCGATGACCTCGCCGGCGTCGGCCGCCGCCCCGCCTCGGAACCGGTCGGGTGGGATGAGATCCACCCGACCACCGATCGAAACGCGCCGCCCCCGCGCCCTGGATCCCTCCGTCCCGCACCGTCCCGTCTCGGGTTGATTTTTTCGTGGAGGTGATATTTCCACAAAGTCCCGAAGTTGTTTTGCATAATCATGCCATGTTCATCGCATCGTATCTCTGCATCCACTGCCCCGTTTGGTGCGTGTAATATGTCAAATTGTTCGCCTCGACGTGTACATAATTTCATTCCATTACATCATTTTCATTTGAGCTCATCTTGATGCCCGAAATGCTGTTGGAAGAGTGCATGTTGCTGTTAATCTGCTGAAACTGTTATAACATGCTCATTTGTCATTTTTTCCATGTTTGATGTGTGCATCCTATGAACATGAGCTCTACATTTGTTTTGAACTATGCTATGCCATCTTTCCAGTGGTGCTATTCATGTATTTTTGTGAGTTGTGTACTGAGTGCATCAAGCTTGTTAAGTAGGGTACTTGCTGTTGCTGTTTTCCTGACAGATTCTGTTATATTTTGTTGCTATGTAAACCTGCTGCTACAAGTCATTTCGTGCATTATTCTAGAGATGTTCACTAAGGATGTTTTGTTATACATGTCTTGCTCTATCCATTCATGCTCCTGGTTGCAATTATAGCCTGCTGGAACATGTTGTTTATCTTGCTTCAAAGTTGCTAAATGATGTTGCTGTCGGCCTGTTAACATGAAGTTCAATTTTGGCCATGTGTTTTCCTAGTGATCCATGCACCCTATGAACTTGCTATTGCCATGCTTAGCTTCACAAACATGTCTTCTTACTGTTGGTTGCCTTGCCACGCCATGTATTGCTCTGTGGTGAGTGGTTCAAGGTCACCAACATGCCTACTTATTGTTGTTCCTGCCATGTATGAATCTGTCATATAACTTGCCATGTTTACATGGGTGCCATCATATTTTCTGTGCCTTTTTTGCTCATGTTCAGTAAGGGGCTTTTGTTTATATGTATTTAGTAGATTCATGCCATGCCTTTGTTTGCCATAATGTGTTCCTGTAACATGTTGTTTGATAGCTCTAAACATTGCAACCTGATGTTATTTCCTGATAAGTCTGAAACTGTTATTATTTGCAATCTTTCTATGTCATTTTGAGCATGTTCTAGTTGTTTCTGGAGATAGCTCAGTGTCCATGTTTTGTCGTGCTTTACCTGTACTTCATGCCCATGCCTTTTGTTATTATGTTGGGGTGCTGTAGCATATTGTTTTGATGCTTGCAAGATGACCGCTACCCTGGATCTCACTACTATCATTGCTATGCTAGTTGCTTCGTTCTATCGCTATGCTGCGTTACCTATCTTTTGCTCATCAAGCCTCCCAAAATGCCATGAACCTCTAACCTTTGACACCCTTCCTAGCAAACCGTTGTTTGGCTATGTTACCGCTTTGCTCAGCCCCTCTTATAGCGTTGCTAGTTGCAGGTGAAGTTGAAGATTGCTCCATGGTGGACAGGGTTATGTTGGGATATCACAATATCTCTTATATTATTAATGCATCTATATACTTGGTAAAGGGTGGAAGGCTCGGCCTTATGCCTGGTGTTTTGTTCCACTCTTGCCGCCCTAGTTTCCGTCATACCGGTGTTATGTTCCAGGATTTTTGCGTTCCTAACGCGGTCGGGTGATTTATGGGACCCTCCTAACAGTCCGCTTTGAATAAAACTTGTCCAGCAAGGCCCAACCTTGGTTTTACCATTTGCCTCACCACCACCTATACCCTTCCCTTGGGTCGGCCAACCCAAGGGTCATCTTTATTTTAGCCCCCCCAGGCCAATGCTTGTCTAAGTGTTGGTCCGAACTAGAGCCCTTTGCAGCGCCCCCTCAAGGAAACTTGAGGTCTGGTTTTAGTTGTACGGATTGCTCATCCGGTGTTGCCCTGAGAACGAGATATGTGCAGCTCCTATCGGGATGTCGGCGCATCAGGCGGTCTTGCTGGTCTTGTTTTACCATTGTCGAAATGTCTTGTAAACCGGGATTCCAAGACTGATCGAGTCTTCCTGGGAGAAGGTATATCCTTCGTTGATCGCGAGAGCTTATCATGGGCTAAGTTGGGACACCCCTGCAGGGTATAAACTTTCGAGAGCCGTGCCTGCGGTTATGTGGCAGATGGGAATTTGTTAATGTCCGGTTGTAGATAACTTGACACCAGATCCGAATTAAAACGCATCAACCGCGTGTGTAGCCATGATGGTCTCTTTTCGGCGGAGTCCGGGAAGTGAACACGGTTTACGGGTTATGTTTGACGTAAGTAGGTGTTCAGGATCACCTCTTGATCATTGCTAGCTTCATGACCATTCCGTTTGCTCTCTTCTCGCTCTTATTTGCGTATGTTAGCCACCATATATGCTTAGTCGCTGCTGCAACCTCACCACTTTACCCCTTCCTTTCCCATTAAGCTTTGCTAGTCTTGATACCCATGGTAATGGGATTGCTGAGTCCTCGTGGCTCATAGATTACTACAACAACAGTTGCAGGTACATGTTATGCGATGACCTTGACGCGAGAGCGATGTTCCTTGTTTTGGAGTCTTCTTCTGCTTCGTCTTGGATGAGGGGATAGGTTCCAGATCGGCAGCCTGGGCTAGCAGGGTGGATGTCGTTTGAGCTTCTGTTTGTGTTTCATCCGTAGTCGGATGTTGCTCTTGTAAGATGATGTTGTATTTGTGTGGCATTGTATGCCTTTTGTATGTATCCCCATCTATTATGTAATGTTGATGTAATGATATCCACCTTGCAAAAGCGTTTCAATATGCGGGTCTATCCTTGGTGGGACCTTCGAGTTCCTCTTGGATAGGGTCGCATATTGGGCGTGACAATATCAGAGTAATCCAAAGCAGCTGAATAGTGGACAATATCATGTGTTTACCACCAGTTTGTGCAAACGGGACCATAAGCTTCATAAGAGGGCTGTGAACGCTGTTGAGCCGGCAGTTCCTCATTATTTGAGATGGTCTGAGCAGCCTATTCTATGGAGTAGGGAAGATCACCCTCCCCGGGTTGACAATCCGGGTCACTTGTCCTTGGTGGTGGCACCTCAGGTTGGTGGATATAAATTAACTAACGTGCTCATGGATGGAGGCAGTAGCATCAATATCCTCTATTATGAGACTTTTCGTCGCATGGGTTTGACTGATAAAATCTCAAGACTTCCAACACTATTTTTCATGGAGTGGTCCCTGGTAAGTCGGCGTACCCAGTGGGTAAGATTGAGCTGGAGGTAGCCTTTGGAGATGAGCATGATTCTAGGGCTGAGAAGTTAACCTTTGAGGTGGTCAAAATCAGGAGCCCGTATCGTGCCCTGTTTGGCCGGCCGACTTATGCCAAGTTCATGGCACGACCGTGTTATGTTTATTTGCAGCTCAAGATGTCGGGTCATAAGGGCACCATCACAGTGCATGGGATTGGAAGATAGCCTTGGAATGTGAGTAAGGAGATGCTGCTTACGCTGAATCTGTTTGTGCAACATAGAGTTGAAGTTCTACAAGGATAATGTAGACCCGACGGACATGGCGTCTTTGAAGAAGCCAACCACAGAGCATGAGCCGGTAATGATGTTTAAGTCGGCTGATGATACCAAGCTTGTTGATTTTGTTCCAGGCGACTCATCTAAGCAGTTCAGTATCAATGCCAATCTGGATCCCAAATAGGAAAGCGCGCTCATCGAGTTCATCCGTAAGAACCGGGACATCTTTGCATGGAAACCTTCTGACATGCCGGGTGTACCGAGAGAACTCCCCGAGCACACTCTCAAGATTGATCCAAAATTTAAGCCGGTCAAGCAGTTTCTTCGGCGGTTCAATGAAGAGAGGCGTAAGGCCATTGGTGAGGAAGTGTCCCGGCTCTTGGCGGCCGGGTTCATTATTGAAGTCTTTCATCCTAAGTGGTTGGCTAACCCGGTGCTGGTGCTTAAGATGAACGGCACTTGGTGTATGTGTGTGTGGATTACACGGATTTAAACAAAGCTTGTCTGGCTGATCCCTTCGCTCTCCCTCATATTGATCAAATCATTGATGCTACAGCAGGTTGTGAGCGTTTGAGATTTTTGGATGCTTATTCTGGTTATCATCAGATCAAGATGGCAGTTAAGGACCAGGAGAAGACGACTTTTATTACTCCATTTGGAGCCTTCTGCTATGTGTCTATGCCTTTTGGGCTTAAGAGTGCCCAGGCGACTTATCAACGATGTGTGCAGAACTGTCTTGACAATCATATTGGGCGTAATGTTCATGCTTATGTGGACGATATTGTGGTAAAGTCCAGAGAGAAGGAGACCTTGATAGATGATTTGAAGGAAACCTTTGATAATCTCCGGGTCTAGAAGATGATGCTTAACCCAGTCAAGTGCATTTTTGGTGTCTGCAGGCAAGCTTTTGGGTTTTCTGGTTTCTAATAGAGGCATTGAGGCTAACCCGGAGAAGATCAAGGCAATCTCTTCTTTGGCTAAACCGGCGTGTATCAATAATGTTCAGCGTTTGGCGGGTCGTATTGTCGCTTTAAGCCGGTTCATAAGCCGGTTAGGTGAGAAGGCCATACCGCTGTATCAGATGATGAAGAAGACAGAGGACTTCGTCTGGAGTGATGCTGCTAACGCTGCCTTTGAAGATTTGAAGAGACAGCTAGCTGAGCCGCCAGTCCTTGCTGCTCCCGTTGATAAGGAGACATTTTTGTTATATGTGGCTGCTAACAGACGTGCCGTCAGTGTAGCCATTGTGGTGGAGTGCAAGGAGGCTGGTAAGGAGCATCCGGTTCAACGGCCGGTTTACTACATCAGTGAGGTGCTCATTGAGTCCAAGCGAAGGTGTCCATGTTGGCAGAAGCTTGTTTATGGGGTATTCATGGCAAGCCGGAAGCTTAAGCAATATTTCCTGGGTCATCCCATCACTATGGTCAGTTCTGCTCCTTTAGGAGATATCATTCAAAATAGAGAAGCCACAGGATGAGTCGCCAAGTGGGCCATTGAACTTGGGCCTCATGGTTTAAAGTATGTGCCACACACCGCCATCAAGTCTCAAGCGTTGGTGGACTTCATCAACGATTGGACAGAGCTGCAGATGCCTGAAGAAAAGCCGGACAACACATATTGGACTATTCACATTGTTGGGTCCAGGCAATTGGAGGGCTCGGGGGCTGGAGTTGTTTTAGCTTCCCCTCGAAGTGACAATTTTTGTTATGTACTAAGGTTGATGTTTCCATGTACTAACAATGCAGTTGAGTTTGAGGCCTTGCTCCATGGTCTTCGGATGGCTAAGGAGATGAGCTTAAGCCGGGTAAGGTGCTTTGGCAATTCAGACTTGGTGGCTCAATAGGTATCAGGCAATTAGGATTCCAAGGATCCCCTTATGGCAGCTTATCGCCGTGAGGTTGACGCCATTGCTGGACACTTCAAGGGTTACCAAGTGGAGTATATTGATCGCAGAAAGAATAAGGCGGCTGATGCTTCGGCGTTCTGGGAACGGGGGTCCCCAGACTTGCCTGCCTGCGGCCTGCGGCGTGGATCAAGTGGTGGCCCAGTACGGCCCATCTTCATCAACTCAAGCTCAAGACACTTGCGAGGGGCCAAGCCTCGCGGGGCGGACAACGCAAGGCTTCCTCAGCAACGGCCTCACCAGGCAGGCTCGCGAGGAGGCGGAGAGATCAAGGCAGGGGTACCTCGCGAGGTGCCCATGACGCAAGCCATGACGATCGAGACCAGGCGGGCGCCAGGCGGGCGCCGGCCCATGCAGTGTCCTTGTTTCCTCTTTGGTGCAAAGGGGGCAAGCGCAGGCGCGGAGTATCGAGGCATCAAGCAAAGGTTACCATTTCGGTGCAACGAGACCAAGACCAGCAGAGCGGCAGGACAGAGGTCACCGTGGAGCCCAAGACGGCATCATCGCCAGTGCCTTTGGCAGCTGAAGAGCAACTTTTGTCAGGATAACTTGTACTAGATGTTCCCCTTCAAAATGGCCGTTGTTGGCTCCCTTCCCGCTCAATATTTGGGAAGAGGTCCAGGGCCTCTATATAAAGAGATAGCCATCACAATAGAAGGCATCTGGATCTCACCTAGAGCCAACAGAGATGGAGCAATCCTTCTCCAAGCACACCACCACAAGAACACCCCTCGCGAGGCTGTTTTTCCTCTATACTGTTCATCATCAGCCCCAGAGGCAATCCACCACACCTCACACTGGATTAGGGTATTACACCACAACGGTGGCCCGAACCAGTATAAACCTTGTGTCCCTTGTGTTGTTCATCGTGTAGCTTAGATTCTCAGTGAGGCGTTGGGACGTAAATCGGTAGGGGAAAGATCTTCGCACGCACCCCAGAGTTCGAACCTTAAGGGTTTTGCCGGAACCCGATATCTGACATTTGGCGCGCCAGGTAGGGGTGCGCCGGAATCTTTCTTCCGTTGTTCCACGTTCGATCGTTCCTTGCATCCATGGCTGACACTCGCCGAGCTCGCACCGAGCGTCGGGCTGCTCTCGCCGCCCGTGTCGCCCAGACGGCTCCCGTCGATGGGCCACCCCGTCGTTCCCCGTCGCCTGCCGCCAACACCTCCACCGGCCCGGCGGGGAACGAGCAGCAGGCGTCATCGCTGCATCCCTCGGTGCGGCAGGAAGGCTGCACCGCCACTCCGTCGCTGACTCCAGCTGGTTCGTCGTCTCACGCCCGTCGCGCTCCCACGGACGCGCATGCCGCGTTGCTCCTAGCACGCGAGCTCCTGCACTACCGCACCGTCGACGACCTCTACAAGGAGCGGCTCGCTCACATCATCGAGCTCATCAGCGCCGCAGGGGGATCCCCTGCGCGGTCCCTCTCGCTGCCTCGCCCTCCGTCCTGTGTGGGTGATGCAGCTCAGGAGGTGCCTCCGCCACCTCCTCCCCAAGAAGGCGCCCTGGCTCCAAGGCGCGCGGCCCCTGGACGAGACCCACCGCGTCCAGCGTCCGCGTGACAAGGAAGGAGCTGCCAAGAAATCTATCATCCCCAAGAAGGTGCTCGCGTGCTCCCTGCTCCAGCACGTCATGATCGCATCCCTGCGCCAGCACGTCAAGACCCCGCGCTGCCCTTGGCGGCGTTGCGCGGGAATCGCTAGGAGCAAGCCCCGCGTCTGCAAAGGGCTCCGCTAGCCACCGCAGGCTGCCGTGCCTTCACCACTGAGCTGCGCAGTGTCGCCTGGCCGGGCAAGTTCAAGCTGGATCTGCCTCCTCACTACGACGGCACTGCCGACCCCGCGGAGTTCCTGCAGCTCTACGAGCTGGGCATCGAAGCGGCCAACGGAGACAAAAAGGTCATGGCGAATTGGTTTCCCATGACGCTCAAAGATGGTGCCCGCACCTGTCTCCTAAACCTGCCTCCTGGCACGATCTCCTCTTGGGACGAGATGAGCACCCGCTTCATCGCCAACTTCCAGGGCACTCGCGACCGTCCTCCAGTCGTGGGTGACCTGCACCACATCAAGCAGCAACCAGGAGAGACCCTGCAGAAGTACATCCAGCGTTTCAACAGCGCTCGCCTCAAGATTCCCAAGGTGACCGAGGAGGCCATCATCTCAGCGTTCTCTGATGGCGTCCGCGACGTCAAGATGAAGGAGGAGCTAGCTATCCACGAGGATCTGTGCACATCTCTGGAGCTTTTCAACCTGGCGACCAAGTGCGCAAGGGTTGAGGAGGGGCGCCTCTCCCTTCTCGAGCTCCCAGCTGCTGACCCAGAAGATAAGAAAGCCAAGGCCAAGGATGTGAAGCGCAAAGGAGCAGCCGTGCTCGCAGCAGAGCCAGACATGAAGCGGGGCAGGGACCAGCCGGAGTCGTCCAAGGGCAGCCTGTACTGCATGTACCACGACCTCCATACCCACAACACCAACGAATGCCAAGAGCTTAGGGTCGTGCGAGAAGGACGTATCGGCCGAAGCCCCGAGCGCAATGATCGGGGCTACAGCCGAGCAGGAGGAAGAGGTGGATGACGATGGGATGACCGAGGCCCTCGCCAAGGGTGGCGTGACCGACCCCGCGAGGACCGCTGGCAGGACTAGCCTCGCGAGGGGGCTTGGAGGAATCAGCCTCGCAGGCCCGTAGGGCAATGCAGGCCTTCCTCCTCTGCCACCACCACCAAGTAGGAATGATGACCATCATCAAGACGAGGGGGCTGGGGGCTTCCAGGAGCCACGTGCTATCGCTTCCATCCTGGGCGGTGCCCAGACCCCAGCTTCTCAGCGCATATTCAAGCAGTTTGCTCGCGAGGTGAACATAGTCCTCCCCAAGCTCGAGGCCATGCACCCTCTCAGGTGGTCCACGTGTGCCATCACGTTCAGCTCAGCGGATCAGCTCAAGTGTGCGGCTACAGCCGGTGTCCTCCCAATGCTTTGTTCCCCAGTCATCAGTAATGTGCAAGTTACCAGGACCTGAAGGAAATATGCCCTAGAGGCAATAATAAAGTTATTATTTATTTCCTTATTTCATGATAAATGTTTATTATTCATGCTAGAATTGTATTAACCGGAAACATGATACATGTGTGAATACATAGACAAACATAACGTCACTAGTATGCCTCTACTTGACTAGCTCATTAATCAAAGATGGTTATGTTTCCTAACCATAGACATGTGTTGTCATTTGATTAATGGGATCACATCATTAGGAGAATGATGTGATTGACATGACCCATTCCGTTAGCCTAGCACTTGATCGTTTAGTATGTTGCTATTGCTTTCTTCATGACTTATACATGTTCCTGTAACTATGAGATTATGCAACTCCCGTTTACCGGAGGAACACTTTGGGTACTACCAAATGTCACAACGTAACTGGGTGATTATAAAGGAGTACTACAGGTATCTCCGAAGGTACATGTTGAGTTGGCGTATTTCGAGATTAGGTTTTTTCACTCCGATTGTCGGAGAGGTATCTCTGGGCCCTCTCGGTAATGCACATCACTATAAGCCTTGCAAGCAATGTGACCAATGAGTTGGTTACGAGATGATGCATTACGTAACGAGTAAAGAGACTTGCCGGTAACGAGATTGAACTAGGTATTGGATACCGACGATCGAATCTCGGTCAAGTAACATACCGATGACAAAGGGAACAACGTATGTTGTTATGCGGTTTGACAGATAAAGATCTTCGTAGAATATGTAGGAGCCAATATGGGCATCCAGGTCCCGCTATTGGTTATTGACCGAGAATAGTTCTAGGTCATGTCTACATAGTTCTCGAACCCGTAGGGTCCGCACACTTAAGGTTTCGATGACAGTTATATTATGAGTTTATGAGTTTTGATGCCGAAGGAGTTCGGAGTCCCGGATGAGATCGGGGACATGACGAGGAGTCTCGAAATGGTCGAGACGTAAAGATCGATATATTGTACGACTAAATTCGGAGTTCGGAAAGGTTCCGAGTGATTCGGGTATTTTTCGGAGTACCGGAGAGTTACGGGAATTCGCCGGGGAGAAGTATTGGGCCTTATTGGACCCTGCGGGAAAGAGAGAGGGGCTGCCTAGGGCAGGCCGCTCGCCCCCCCATGGCCTAGTCCGAATTGGACTAGGGGGAGGGGCCGCACCCCCTCCTTCCTTCCCTTCTCTCTTCCCCTTCCTTGTCTCCTACTCCTAATACATGGAAGGACTCCTAGTTGGGCTAGGAAAGGGGGAATCCTACTCCCGGTGGGAGTAGGACTCCCCTAGGGCGCGCCATAGAAGAGGGCCGGCCCTCCCCTCCTCCCCTCCTTTATATACGGGGGTAGGGGGCACCCCATGGACACACAAGTTGATCTACGGATCGTTCCTTAGCCGTGTGCGGTGCCCCCTTCCACCATATTCCACCTCGGTCATATCATCGCGGAGTTTAGGCGAAGCCCTGCGCCGGTAGAATATCATCATCGTCACCACGCCGTCATGCTGACGGAACTCATCTCTGGAGCCTTTGCTGGATCGGAGGGCCGGAGATCGTCATCGAGCTGAACGTGTGCTGAACTCGGAGGCCCCATACGTTCGGTGCTTGGATCGGTCGGATCGTGAAGACGTACGACTACATCAACCGCGTTGTGCTAACGCTTCCGCTTACGGTCTACGAGGGTACGTGGACGAACACTCTCCCCTCTCGTTGCTATATCATCACCATGATCTTGCGTGTGCGTAGGAATTTTTTTGAAATTACTACGTTCCCCAACAGTGGCATCCGAGCCTAGGTTTTTATGGTTTGATGTTATATGCACGAGTAGAACACAAGTGAGTTGTGGACGATATAAGTCATACTGCCTACCAGCATGTCATACTTTGGTTCGGCGGTATTGTTGGATGAAGCGGCCCGGACCGACATTACGCGTACGCTTACGCGAGACTGGTTCTACCGACGTGCTTTGCACACAGGTGGCTGGCGGGTGTCAGTTTCTCCAACTTTAGTTGAACCGAGTGTGGCTACGCCCGGTCCTTGCGAAGGTTAAAACGGAGTCTATTTGACAAACTATCGTTGTGGTTTTGATGCGTAGGTGAGATTGGTTCTTGCTTAAGCCCGTAGCAGCCACATAAAACTTGCAACAACAAAGTAGAGGACGTCTAACTTGTTTTTGCAGGGCATGTTGTGATGTGATATGGTCAAAACGTGATGAGATATAAGTTGTTGTATGAGATGATCATGTTTTGTTGAAGTTATCGGCGACTGGCAGAAGCTCTATTGTTGTCTCTTTGTTGCATAAGATGCAAGTGCCAAATAATTGCTTTACTTTATCGCTATGCGATAGCAATAGTTGCAAGAGCAATAGTTGGTGAGACGACTGTCGGTGTCAAAACCGACGGATCTCGGGTAGGGGGTCCCGAACTGTGCGTCTAGGCGGATGGTAATAGGAGACGAGGGACACGATGTTTTACCCAGGTTCGGGCCCTCTCGATGGAGGTAAAACCCTACGTCCTGCTTGATTAATATTGATGATATGGGTAGTACAAGAGTGGATCTACCACGAGATCAAGGAGGCTAAACCCTAGAAGCTAGCCTATGGTATGATTGTTGTAATGTATGTTGTCCTACGGACTAAAGCCCTCCGGTTTATATAGACACCGGAGGAGGCTAGGGTTACACAGAGTCGGTTACAATGGTAGGAGATCTACATATCCGTATCGCCAAGCTTGCCTTCCACGCCAAGGAAAGTCCCATCCGGACACGGGACGAAGTCTTCAATCTTGTATCTTCGTAGTCTTGGAGTCCGGCGGACGATGATAGTCCGGCTGTCCGGACACCCCCTAGTCCAGGACTCCCTCAGTAGCCCCTGAACCAGGCTTCAATGACGATAAGTCCGGCGCGCATAATGTTCGTCATTGCTAGGCGGGTTCCTCCCTTGAATAATCCAGAGAAGATCATGAACACCAGGATAGTGTCCGGCTCTGCAAAATAAATTCCACATTCCACCGTAGAGAGAATAAAATGTACACCAGTCCAATCTGCTGACGTATTATGCGGCGTGACATCACACCGCTACCAAGCCTTTGTTTGAATCGTTTTTTACTATACCACCTCAGCACGTTTAGCGAAGCGGTTTCCTTGGCATGTCTTGTCGAAGCAGAGATCGTGTTCCCCTTATTCCGGGATTCTCATCAATACGTGTGTGGGTAACCCAACCGTGCCCGTCGCCACGCCTCCTCCATCCAAGGTGAATCCTGAACGGTCACGGAGACGACCCTTGGTATTTTTCCCCTTTATAAGAGGACCAAGGACCGTTCCTTTTCTTCAATCTCGCATCGAATCTCCTCCTCGCTCCTAGTTCCAGCACCCAGAGCCCCAGATTCGAGCGCTTCGGATTCTCAATCATGTCCGGCTCCGACCTCCAGGGCCGGTGGATGCCCTCCTCCGTCATGGAGGAGGACATATTGAAGTTACGTGAGGCCAAGTACCTGGCCTACGAGGTTTCGCACATGTTGCCTGTCCATGGGCAGGCCGTGCCCGCCCCCGAGCCGGGCGAGTACGTCGTCTTCGTATCCCACCTCCGTCGGGGTTTAGGCTTCCCAACGGACCCCTTCGTGAGAGGGCTCATGTTCTACTACGGGCTGGATTTTCACGATTTGGCTCCGGAGTCCATCCTCCATATCTCCGCATTCATTATCGTCTGCGAAGCCTTCCTCCGCATCACTCCCCACTTCGGCCTGTGGCTGAAGACCTTCAATGTGAAGCCGAAGATGACCGGGGGGCGTCAAGCGGAGTGCAGCGGGGCGGCCATAAGCAAAAAGGCCGATGCCCCATGGCCCGAGGGTTCCTTCCAAGAGGAACTCGGACTGTGGCAGCAGGAGTGGTTCTATATCACCGCTCCGAAGGGTAGCAAGCAAAAGCCGCCGCCTTCATTCCGCCCGGGACCTCCACGCCAACTGATGTCGTGGGTCAACCAAGGGCTCAATTGGGGGCCGTCCGAAGACGTGCCCTCATTGCAGGGCCGGATTCGAGACCTCCAAGCGAGGGAGATCAATCTGGTCGTGGTGATGCAGGTTATGCTAATCAGGCATCTTCTGCCCTGCAAACGCCGTCCTCTCCGTCTATGGGAGTTCAACCCGGAGGGACCTTGGATTCTCCAACACTTCATGGGTGCGACACCCATGGAGATGTACAAGTTGTTCTTCGGACCGCAGGTGGCGTGTCCGGAATTAGCCGAGGACGCAGGCCTAAGCCGCAATCGCCCGGATACTCAGGTAAATAGCTCAGAGTCCGGACATTCTGTTTATCTGCCTTTCTAGAGTTCGCCTCTTGACCCATTACTCTTCACAGGAGTGGGTGGCGTGATCAAGGCTGATAAGGTGTCCGACCCCCCTCCCAGAGACCGCACTGGAGCCCGTGCTGGTCAGAATGTTGGAGGTCGCGCCCACATAAGGGAGCGAAGGGGAAAATAGAGGAGCTAATATTTCGCCCAAAGGGGCATCTGAAGAGGGGGGAATCAAGAACCTCTCCTTCCAGGGGGAGAAGAGGACCGCCTCCGAAGATCCAGAGGCCAAAGCCCCTAAATGGGGGAAGAGATCTTCCCCGAGGGGTCCGGCGTCCGGGGAGAATCCGGACGCACAATCATCGCCAAAGAATCAGCCCTCCAGCGAGCCGTGAGTATGAAAAGGGAATTTCATCAATAAGAAAATACCTCCATTTATGCTTCTGTGGGTGACCGAAATTTTTATTTTGCAGTTCGGATTTGCAGCCTTCGCAGATGAGTTCGTCTTCGGGGGACCTTCTTCCGGAGATGATGGAGAGCGAAACGCCCCCGTCTGCTGCGCCATCAGATAAGGCAGACGAGCTTCAAGTATCGTCACGGAGGGTATCCCCACATCCGGAGGGGCCGGAGAGTTTGGCGCTCGCTAGTATCCGGCCGGGAGGACTGAAGAATCTGCTTGAGAGGGCGTCCATCTTAGAAGATCATCCTGCGCTAATGCACATGGTGATTGGAAGGATTTCATCCGCCAAGAGCGGATTGCATAACGCCGCTATGAGTTTGCTGGCGGGATTTGAGGTACGCGAAAATGACGCACCTTCTATTTTTGACAGTTTTGCACATAAAAGTGTACTCTGTATAGATAGTAGCCCCTGAGACTCGGTAGGTTGTCGAAGAAGACAACGTGCCGAGGATCGAAATCGCAAGTAATGAATGTCGCCGTTCCTATGTAGGTGGCGGATAGTCCGAGGGCTAGCCGGACTAGTGGGGTTGCCGAGTTAATGCGGCAACTTGACGCGGCGGATGCGGACATCGCACTTGTCAACTGGCGACTTGACGAGTCGCAAGGTAAATGAGTTCTCCACGGTCGCTTTATTAATGGGGTCAAAGCCCTCCTCTGATAAATTATATGCTGTTATACAGACGGTGCTGCTGCTGTGGAGAGCCTTCGGGCCGAACTTGCTCAAGCTAAGGAGCAAGCCCGAAGGAGTGACGCGGCTGCTTCGAGGGCGGCCAAGGAGTTGAAAGCCGAAAAGGCTGCTCACTGCCTAAGCAGGGAAGAGGTGGCCGAATTGGCTGTAAAAGTGAAAGATGCTGCCGACCGCAATGAGGCTCTTGAAAAGGAGCGCTTATCGGAGCGGGAAGACCTGAAGAAGGCCACCGCCGAGGCCAAGGATGCCCACTCTGCAATGTGGGCCATGAGGGAGGAGCTGCGCCAGGCCGGAGATATCGTGGCTGGCAAGCCTTATCTGCTGCGTCGCCGATTTATGGATCAAAAGTATGCTCAATTTGATCGGCTGTGGAGTCCGGAGGATCCGTATATGGACTTAGCGGCAAGTGCGGCTGATGCCGTTGAGCACTTCCAGAGCCAGAAGGATCACAAGACGGAAGAGCTATTTTGGTCTCAATTCCATAGTCCGGATCGCTCACTTCCGTTGACCGACCGGTTGGCCGAATGGGCCGAGCTAAATAGATTATCCGGACTTGCCATGACTGACATCGTGGCTCATGTCTGGCCAGAGAGGCCCAAGGCGACGAGCTACTTCGGCTTACTGCAGCAATTCCTTGGAGCGGTGCCGCATATCAAGGAGATGAAGCGGCCGGCCTGCATCGAGGGAGCGCGGATGGCTCTTGCCCGCGTGAAGGCGCATTGGACGGAGATGGATGCCACCGCTGTTGCCGCCCAGGGGTCGGATGAAGACCGGCTCCCCGCCGAGCACTATTTCGGGGAAGTTATGCGTGGCGCTCGTGTAATAGAGTCGCAGTGCTCAAAAAATGTCACGTTCAAATGAACGTTTTAGCTTGTAAAACGATGATTATGCTATAACTGCTTTTTATACTTGTGCGTCCCAAGTAGTAAACCTGCTCCTATGCAGCCGTTTGCGTGTACACTTGTATAACCTAAAAGATTGCAGTCTTCGGCTTCAGCCCCCACGCACAAGGTGCGGGGGTGTTTGCAAAAATAGCGCGTTTTCACACTTAATCCGACGTCTCGGTCCTGTTAAGGAGGTGGTAGTGTAGCAAACGAGGCAATCCGGACTATAATGCTTTATCACTTTCACTTAGCCAATGGAGTTCGAGGGTGGGGCTATGATATAGCCCCTTGGGGCACCGCACTTCTCCGAGTTCGGGGCACGTGTGTGCCTGACCGGGAAACGGTCCTTCGTCAAAGCGGGGAATTCTAAACATTCCTGTGGTCGATCGAGTGGTTGACCAGTCTCTCGCTATATCATGACAGTCAGTTTTCGGCTTTCTCTACTGAGGTGCTCGCCCAGCCGAACTGGGGCACAATCGCAGTAGTTCTCCTGGTGCCGCGTTAGCCGATGATACGGAACGTAAGGCAGCAAAACACAGGAGCCTGGCAAACCCAACATTTGACCAAAGACATGATTCGGAGCTGATGCATATAATGCCTAACTCGAGACGCCGAACACTCCCTGAGGTGTTCGGTCTTTATAATAATGGGCAGAACAATGCCCTAAGCCCCTGGTGTCCAGGTACAGGCATGGTCTTCTGACGCGGCCGATGCCAAAACGTCAGGCTCCGCTTTGGCTATAGGAAGAAACCAAGGGATAATAACAACAAGAGACAGTAAAAAAGGTCTACGCAGGGTCTTAATCTAAAAAGAATCCTCACAACGGGTCCCTACTGCACGTCTGCGCCTGTGTCTCCGTTGCGCCATTATCCTGGACGGGTATGTACATTGTTCATCTGTAAAAAGAGAGGAACGCTCAGTTTGAAAACAATTTGTGCGAAAAATATATGTGTAAAAGAAGAAATATAGATAAGTAAAGAGGGGTTTGTATGAACCCGCGGTTGTTTGTGCGTGCAGCCCCCTGTGAATAGGTGTGCGGCTAGGGAGTCCCTAGCCTGCTGAAGTCGGACTCGTCTATCCGAGTCCGGGGGTCTTTGAGTGACCCTCGCACTGAAATGATGCCTCGAGGACCGGGCATCTTGAGTGTAAGAGACGCGTAATGCGGTATGGCGTTAAAACGGACGAAAGCCTTTCGTCCCAAGAGTGCTTGATATTCACTTTTAAATGGGACGATATGAAAAATTATTGTTTCGCGCCGAAAATTGTTCGGTGATCCGAACACGACTTCTAGTAATAGGGAGCCTGTGCACTTGGCATAAGGGCCTGGCGTCACTCCTTTGAAGGAAGTGCGGCTGTGTCGAATTTTGGTAGGGTCTATCCCCATCTTGCGGATTGTGTTTGAATACAGCAGGTTTAAGTCGCTGCCTCCGTCCATTAGGACTTTAGTAAATTGTAATCCGTCGATTATGGGATTCAATATCAGGGCAGTCCGTCCCGCGCTTCGAACGCTTCCGGAATAGTCCAGGTGGTCGAAAGTGATTGGTTTTGATATCCAATCTCTATGGTCTGCTGGGTTGGACCGTGCGAGGCTCTTTTTAGGAAGTGCCACACTATTTTTCCGCATTATCACATGAAGTGAGTTTACTGCTTTGACCTCTTGTGGGAAAGTCTTTTGTTTTCCGGAGCTCTGCTGGTGGGGTTTATCTTCTTCGCTTGATGCGTCGAGCCCCTTGTGTTCGGCGTTTAGTCGGCCGGACTGTTTAAAAACCCAACAATCCCTGTGGGTGTGATTTGCAGGCCTTCCGGGGGTACTGTGGATTTGACATATCCGACCCAAGATCTTGTTTAAGTTGGACAATTCATCGCTGTCATCCTTAAGAGGCTGTGTTTTGTTGTTTGGCCGCGAGCTTTTGAATCCGGCGTTGACTGCCGTGCTATTTGGGCCTTTCTCTTTATTCCGGCGCTGCTCTTTTCTGCGCCGTGATTTTCCGTTTCCATCTCTTATCTCAGATGTACTTGGGTCGCTGGTGCTGCATCTTGCTAGCCAGCTATCCTCTCCTGCACAGAAGCGGGTTGAGGCTTGTTAGTGCGGACATTGTCCTCGGTTTCTCTTGGCCGAGGTTCCTGGCAAGCCATTCGTCTCGGACATTGTGTCTGAAAGCTGCTAAGGCTTCGGCGTCCGGACAGTCGACTATTTGGTTCTTTTTGGTGAGAAACCTGTTCCAGAATTTCCGCGCTGACTCTCCGGGCTGTTGAGTTATATGACTTAGATCATCTGCATCCGGAGGGCGGACATAAGTCCCTTGAAAATTTGCTCTAAACGCGTCCTCGAGCTCCTCCCAACTTCCAATAGTGTTTTCTGGGAGGCTTTTAAGCCAATGACGGGCTGGCCCCTTGAGCTTGAGGGGTAGGTATTTCATGGCGTGGAGATCGTCTCCTCTGGCCATGTGTATATGCAGTATATAATCTTCTATCTAGACTCCAGGGTCTGTTGTTCCATCATAGGCCTCTATGTTTATGGGTTTAAATCCTGCTGGGAATTCATGGTCCAGCACCTCATCGGTGAAACATAGTGGGTGTGCGGCGCCCCTGTATTTGTGTGTGCCGCTATCTTCGGACACTTGACGTGTTGCCTTGCTTCCTGGGGCCTTCTTCTTTGGCCCGTAGATGGACCTGGCTGGGCCATCTGTCTTTCCGGGTTCATTAGTTGGTTTATGTGCGGCGCCGCTTTCAGAATTTGGACTATCATCTGGCCGTCTATCCAACCAGGCAGCCTCTTTATTTTTTGACGGTGGAGGCTCTATGGCCTCCTCGTCGAATTCTGGTAGCAGCTTACGCTTCGGGTAGCTCTTTGATTGGTGGCCATTGCCGTATTTATCTGCGGTTTTGAGCACTTTGCTCCATCTCATTCTGAGTGTGTCTTCCGCTGTTTTTAGCTTCCGCTTTTCCTTCTTCAGGTTTCTTGCAGCGTTGACGAGTCTTTTCCGAAGGTTTTTGCTCTCCGGTAGCGTGTCCGGCATGAGGTCGTCCGGACTGTCGTTTTCGCCGGGCCTGGACTGATTATCTGACTCGTCATGTTCGGACGGTTGCTTATCTGCATGTTCGTCATCCACCTGTGAGCCCTACTGTATTACGGGCTCCTTGGGAGCGTTGTTGTCGTCGAGGCGGGACTTAGGGCGGCGTCTGCGTCGCCGTTTTGGTTGTTTATCGGCGGGGTTATCTTCTGCCGCGGCCCGTTGGTCCTCGTCATCGCTCTCCTTTGGGGTATCCACCATGTATATGTCATATGGCGAGGTGGCCCTCTCGTGCCTTATAGGCTCTGTTTCTTGTTCGTCTCCGGCATCGTCGTCTATTCCGTCGATGTCTTCGGAGTCATGGTCTGGCATGTCGGTTAGATCGTCGACAGTGGCTACAAAGTGGGTGGTGGGTGGGCTCTGAATTTCTTCGTCGTCCGCATCCCAACCATCCTGGCCATAGTCCGGCCAGGGCTCTCCTGATAACGAGAGATGCTTTAGTGAATTCAGGATATCGCCAAAAGGCGAGTATTGGAAGATGTCCGCGGCGGTGAATTCCATAACCGGCGCCCAATCCGAATTGATTGGTAGGGGTGCAGGAGGTTCGGAGTCCGGCAAGGAGTCCGGCACCTCGGAATCATGAGTTTCGCGGGGGACAAGATTAATGTTTGGCTCCATCGCTGTGGAAGTCGAAGCCCCCGAGGCGGCGTCTATCCACCGATCCTCGATCTGGGTGATCGGCTCCGGACTGAAGGCCGAAGTGGATTCATGTGCGGCCACCAAGGCACTATTCGGCGGCAGAGCTAGATCATGCCCATCGTCACGGTGCGACACGCTCGGCTGCGGCTTGAGTCCGTCGAAGATCAAGTCTCCGCAGACATCGGCCGTGAAGTTTAGGATTCCGAATCTGACCTGACGGCCAGGGGCGTAGCTTTCGATCTGCTCCAGATGGCCAAGCGAATTAGCCCGCAGTGCGAAGCCGCCGAATACGAAGATCTGTCCGGGGAGAAAAGTCTCACCCTGGACAGCGTTGTTGGTTGAAGATGCCATCAAGCCTATCGGTGACGACACAGAGGAACTCTCAATGAAAGCACCAATGTCGGTGTCAAAACCGGCGGATCTCGGGTAGGGGGTCTCGAACTGTGCGTCTAGGCGGATGGTAACAGGAGACGAGGGACACGATGTTTTACCCAGGTTCGGGCCCTCTCGATGGAGGTAAAACCCTACGTCCTGCTTGATTAATATTGATGATATGGGTAGTACAAGAGTGGATCTACCACGAGATCAAGGAGGCTAAACCCTAGAAGCTAGCCTATGGTATGATTGTTGTAATGTATGTTGTCCTACGGACTAAAGCCCTCCGGTTTATATAGACACCGGAGGAGGCTAGGGTTACACAGAGTCGGTTACAATGGTAGGAGATCTACATATCCGTATCGCCAAGCTTGCCTTCCACGCCAAGGAAAGTCCCATCCGGACACGGGACAGAGTCTTCAATCTTGTATCTTCGTAGTCTTGGAGTCCGGCGGACGATGATAGTCCGGCTGTCCGGATACCCCCTAGTCCAGGACTCCCTCAACGACCATGTGATGACACATTGATATAGATCAAGATGATGAAGATCATGGTGTCGTGCCGGTGACGATAGAGATCATGACAGTACTTTGGAGATGGAGATCAAAGGCGCAAGATGATCATGGCCATATCATGTCACATATTTTGATTGCATATGATGTTTATCTGTTATACATCTTATTATGTTTTGTTTGACGGTAGCATTTTAAGATGATCTCTCACTAATTATCAAGAAGTGTTCTTCCTGAGTATGCATCGTTGCGAAAGTTCTTCGTGCTGAGACACCACGTGATGATCGGGTGTGATAGGCTCTACGTTCAAATACAACGGGTGCAAAATAGTTGCACACGCGGAATACTCAAGTTATACTTGACGAGCCTAGCATATACAGATATGGCCTCGGAACACGGAGACCGAAAGGTCGAACGTGAATCATATAGTAGATATGATCAACATAGTGATGTTCACCATTGAAACTACTCCATCTCACGTGATGATCGGACATGGTTTAGTTGATTTGGATCACGTGATCACTTAGATGACTAGAGAGATGTCTGTCTAAGTGGGAGTTCTTAAGTAATATGATTAATTGAACTTTAATTTATCATGAACTTAGTCTTAGTAGTATTTTGCAAATTATGTTGTAGATCAATAGCTCGCGTTGTTGCTTTCATATGTTTATTTTGATATGTTCCTAGAGAAAACTGTGTTGAAAAATGTTAGTAGCAATGATGCGGATTGGATCCGTGATCTGAGGTTTATCCTCATTGCTGCACAGAAGAATTATGTCCTTAATGCACTGCTAGGTGACAGACCTATTGCAGGAGCAGATGCAGACGTTATGAACGTCTGGCTAGCTCAATATGATGACTACTTGATAGTTTAGTGCACCATGCTTAACGGCTTAGAATCGGGACTTCAAAGACGTTTTGAACGTCATGGACCATATGAGATGTTCCAGGAATTGAAGTTAATATTTCCAGCAAATACCCGAGTTGAGAGATATGAAGTCTCCAACAAGTTCTATAGCTAAAAGATGGAAGAGAATCGCTCAACTAGTGAGCATGTGCTCAGATTGTCTGGGTACTTCAATCACTTGAATCAAGTGGGAGTTAATCTTCCAGATAAGATAGTGATTGACAGAGTTCTCTAGTCACCATCACCATGTTAGTAGAACTTTGTGATGAACTATAGTATGCAAGGGATGACGAAAACGATTCCCGAGCTCTTCGTGATGTTGAAATCGACAAAGGTAGAAATCAAGAAAGAGCATCAAGTGTTGATGGTTGACAAGATCACTAGTTTCAAGAAAAGGGCAAATGGAAAGAAAGGGGAACTTCAAGTAGAATGACAAGTAGGTTGTCACTTCCACGAAGAAGCCCAAAGCTGGACCAAAGCCTGAAACTGAGTGCTTACACTACAAAGGAAATGGTCACTGGAAGCGGAAATGCCCTGAATATTTGGTGGATAAGAAGGATGGCAAAGTGAACAAGGGTATATTTGATATACAGGTTATTGATGTGTGCCTTACTAGTGTTTATTATAGTAACCCCTGAGTATTTGATACTTGTTCAGTTGCTAAGATTAGTAACTCGAAAAAGGAGTTACAGAATAAACAGAGACTAGTTGAAGGGGAAGTGACGATGAGTGTTGGAAGTAGTTCCAAGATTGATATGATCATCATCGCACGCTCCCTATACTTTCGGGATTAGTGTTAAACCTAAATAAATGTTATTTGGCGTTTGCGTTGAGCATGAATATGATTTGATCATGTTTATTGCGATACGGTTATTCATTTAAAGTTAGAGAATAATTGTTGTTCTGTTTACATGAATAAGACCTTCGATGGTAAAACACCCAATGAACATAGTTTGTTGGATCTCGATCGTAGTGATACACATATTCATAATATTGATGCCAAAAGATGCAACGTTAATAATGATAGTGCAACTTATTTGTGGCACTGCCGTTTAGGTCATATCGGTGTAAAGCGCATGAAGAAACTCCATAAAGATGGATTTTCGTAATCACTTGGTTATGAATCATTTGATGCTTGTGAACCGTGCCTTTTGGGCAAGATGACTAAAACTCCTTTCTCCAGAACAATGGAACAAGCTACTGACTTATTGGAAATAATACATACCGATGTATGCGATCCAATGAGTGTTGATGCTCGTGGCAAGTATCGTTATTTTCTGACCTTCACAAGATGATTTGAGCAGATATGGGTATATCTGCTTGATGAAACATAAGTCTGAAATAGTTGAAAGGTTCAAAGAATTTCAGAGTGAAGTGGAAAAATCATCATAACAAGAAAATAAAGTTTCTGTGATCTGATCACAGAGACGAATATTTGAGTTACGAGTTTGGTCTTCAATTAAAACAAAGTGGAATAGTTTCACAGCTCACGCCACCTAGAACACCACAACGTTATGGTGTGTCCGAACGTCGTAACCGCACTTTATTGGATATGGTGCGATCTATGATGTCTCTTACTAATTTACCACTATCGTTTTGGGGTTATGCATTAGAGACAGATGCATTCACGTTAAATAGGGCACCATCAAAATCCGTTGAGACGACGCCTTATGAACTGTGGTTTGGCAAGAAACCAAAGTTGTCGTTTCTTAAAGTTTGGGGCTGCGATGCTTATGTGAAGAAACATCAACCAGATAAGCTCGAACCCAAATCAGAGAAATGTGTCTTCATAGGATACCCAAAGGAGACTATTGGGTACACCTTCTATCACAGATCTGAGGGCAAGATTTTCGTTGCTAAATTCGGATCCTTTCTAGAGAAGGAGTTTCTCTCGAAAGAAGTGAGTGGGAGGAAAGTAGAACTTGATGAGATAACTGTATCTACTCCCTTATTGGAAAATAGTTCATCACAAGAATCGGTTCCTGTGACAACTACACCAATCAATGAGGAAGCTAATGATATTGATCATGAAACTTCAGATCAAGTTTCTACAGAACCTCGTAGGTCTACCAGAGTAAGATCCGCACCAGAGTGGTACGGTAATACTATTCTGGAAGTCATGTTACTTGACCATGATGAACCTACGAACTATGAGGAAGCGATGATAAGCCCAGAGTCCGCAAAATGGCTAGAGGCCATGAAATCTGAGATGGGATCCATGTACGAAAACAAAGTATGGACTTTGGTTGACTTGCCCGATGATCGGCAAGCCATTGAGAATAAATGGATTTTTAAGAAGAAGACTGACGCTGATGGTAATGTAACTGTCTATAAAGCTCGACTTGTTGCAAAAGGTTTTCGACAAGTTCAAGGAGTTGACTACGATGAGACTTTCTCACCCGTAGCGATGCTTAAGTCTGTCCGAATCATGTTGGCCATTGTTGCATTTCATGATTATGAAATTTGGCAAATGGATGTCAAGACTGCATTCTTGACTGGATTTCTAGAAGAAGAGTTGTATATGATGCAGCCGGAAGGTTTTGTTGATCCAAAAGGTGCTAACAAAGTGTGCAAGCTCCAGCGTTCCATTTATGGACTGGTGCAAGCATCTCGGAGTTGGAATAAACACTTTGATAGTGTGATCAAAGCGTATGGTTTTATACAGACTTTTTGAGAAGCCTGTATTTACAAGAAAGTGAGTGGGAGCTCTGTAGCATTTCTAATATTATATGTGGGTGACATATTGTTGATTGGAAATGATATAGAAATTCTGGATAGCATGAAAGGATGCTTGAAAAAGAGTTTTTCAAAGCAAGACCTCGGTGAAGCTGCTTACACATTGAGCATCAGGATCTATATAGATAGATCAAGACGCTTGATAAGATTTTACAATGAGTACATACCTTGATAAATTTTCGAATATTTCAAAATGGAACAGTCAAAGAAGGATTTCTTGCCTGTGATGCAAATGTGTGAAGTTGAGTAAGACTCAAGACCCGACCATGGCAGAAAATAGAAAGAGAATGAAAAGTCATTCCCTATGCCTCAGTCATAGGTTCTATAAAGTATGCTATGCTATGAACCAGACCTATTGTATACCTTGCTCTGAGTTTGACAAAGGAATACAATAGTGATCTAAGAGTAGATCACTGGACATTGGTCAAGAATATCCTTAGTGAGGACTAAGGAAATATTTCTCGATTATGGAGGTGATAAAAGAGCCCGTCGTAAAGAGTTACATCGGTGTAAGATTTCACACCGATCCAGATGACTCTAAGTCTCAATCTGGATACATATTGAAAGTGGGAGCAATTAGCTAGAGTAGCTCCGCGCAGAGCATTGTAGACATAGAATATTTGCAAAGTACATACGACTCTGAATGTAACAGACCCGTTGACTAAGCTTCTCTCACGAGCAAAACATGATCACACCATAGTACTCTTTGGGTGTTAATCACATAGCGATGTGAACTAGATTATTGACTCTAGTAAACCCTTTGGGTGTTGGTCACATGACGATGTGAACTATGGGTGTTAATCATATACAGATATGAATATTAATGTTAAATCACATGGCGGTGTGAACTAGATTATTGACTCTAGTGCAAGTGGGAGACTGAAGGAAATATGCCCTAGAGGCAATAATAAAGTTATTATTTATTTCCTTATTTCATGATAAATGTTTATTATTCATGCTAGAATTGTATTAACCGGAAACATGATACATGTGTGAATACATAGACAAACATAACGTCACTAGTATGCCTCTACTTGACTAGCTCATTAATCAAAGATGGTTATATTTCCTAACCATAGACATGTGTTGTCATTTGATTAATGGGATCACATCATTAGGAGAATGATGCGATTGACATGACCCATTCCGTTAGCCTAGCACTTGATCATTTAGTATGTTGCTATTGCTTTCTTCATGACTTATACATGTTCCTGTAACTATGAGATTATGCAACTCCTGTTTACCGGAGGAACACTTTGGGTACTACCAAACGTCACAACATAACTGGGTGATTATAAAGGAGTACTACAGGTATCTCCGAAGGTACATGTTGAGTTGGCGTATTTCGAGATTAGGTTTTGTCACTCCGATTGTCGGAGAGGTATCTCTGGGCCCTCTCGGTAATGCACATCACTATAAGCCTTGCAAGCAATGTGACCAATGAGTTGGTTACGGGATGATGCATTACGTAACGAGTAAAGAGACTTGCCGGTAACGAGATTGAACTAGGTATTGGATACCGACGATCGAATCTTGGGCAAGTAACATACCGATGACAAAGGGAACAACGTATGTTGTTATGCGGTTTGACAGATAAAGATCTTCATAGAATATGTAGGAGCCAATATGGGCATCCAGGTCCCGCTATTGGTTATTGACCGAGAATAGTTCTAGGTCATGTCTACATAGTTCTCGAACCCGTAGGGTCCGCACGCTTAAGGTTTCGATGACAGTTATATTATGAGTTTATGAGTTTTGATGTACCGAAGGAGTTCGGAGTCCCGGATGAGATCGGGGACATGACGAGGAGTCTCGAAATGGTCGAGACGTAAAGATCGATATATTGTACGACTATATTCGGAGTTCGGAAAGGTTCCGAGTGATTCGGGTATTTTTCGGAGTACCGGAGAGTTACGGGAATTCGCCGGGGAGAAGTATTGGTCCTTATTGGGCCCTGCGGGAAAGAGAGAGGGGCTGCCTAGGGCAGGCCGCTCGCCCCCCCATGGCCTAGTCCGAATTGGACTAGGGGGAGGGGCTGCACCCCCTCCTTCCTTCCCTTCTCTCTTCCCCTTCCTTGTCTCCTACTCCTAATACATGGAAGGACTCCTAGTTGGACTAGGAAAGGGGGAATCCTACTCCCGGTGGGAGTAGGACTCCCCTAGGGCGCGCCATAGAAGAGGGCCGGCCCTCCCCTCCTCCCCTCCTTTATATACGGGGGTAGGGGGCACCCCATGGACACACAAGTTGATCTACGGATCGTTCCTTAGCCGTGTGCGGTGCCCCCTTCCACCGTATTCCACCTCGATCATATCGTCGCGGAGTTTAGGCGAAGCCCTGCGCCGGTAGAACATCATCATCGTCACCACGCCGTCGTGCTGACGGAACTCATCTCCGGAGCCTTTGCTGGATCGGAGGGCCGGAGATCGTCATCGAGCTGAACGTGTGCTGAACTCGGAGGCCCCGTACGTTCGGTGCTTGGATCGGTCGGATCGTGAAGACGTACGACTACATCAACCGCGTTGTGCTAACGCTTCCGCTTACGGTCTACGAGGGTACGTGGACAAACACTCTCCCCTCTCATTGCTATATCATCACCATGATCTTGCGTGTGCGTAGGAATTTTTTTGAAATTACTACGTTCCCCAACAGGACCCTCATCGATGGCGGTGCAGGGCTCAACGTCCTGTCCGTCGAGACATTCAACAATCTCCAAGTGCCATATGACGAGCTTCAGCTGACCAAGCCTTTCTCTGGAGTCACTGATGACTCCACCACCCCGATAGGGCAGGTCCGCCTCCCTGTCACCTTCGGACAACGCAAGAACTACCGTACCAAGCTCATCGACTTCGACGTTGCCCACATTCGCCTGCCATACAATGCCATCCTCGGGTATCCAGCCCTGGCCAAGTTTATACCAGTGACTCACCATGGTTACAATGTCCTCAAGATGCCGGGAAGCGGCGGAGTCATCACAGTCTCCTGTGAAGAAAAAGATGCGGTGTGCTCTCTCGAGCGTGCCTTCCAAGCCGCATCAGTTGAGGA
Organism: Triticum aestivum; assembly: GCF_018294505.1. Lineage (NCBI taxonomy): Eukaryota > Viridiplantae > Streptophyta > Magnoliopsida > Poales > Poaceae > Triticum > Triticum aestivum. The sequence goes on along the minus strand of NC_057801.1, from coordinate 499,715,196 downwards.
CCCAGACAACAAGAATGAGAACCTTCCCAAGGCAGTTCCTAAGAAGAAGAAGACATCGCCCAACTCGAGGCCTCGGGTGGCAGGCATCTCCGGAGGTGCCGTGTCAGGATCTGCGCCCGTGCAAGGGGCGCCTCCCTCCATCGCATAGGAAGGCGTGCCCGGCGCCCTCCTCGGGCAAGGCTCGGGGGCTCTCTCCTGGAGGGCCTCTGACTTTGCCAAGATCACGAGGGAGGCGCTCGAGCACCACTTGGAGGCGTGCTTCGCGGCACATTTCGCTCAGGAAGGCATGAGACAAGGAGGGCCCAACCCTCAGGAGTTCATCACCAAGGTCATCCAGGTGCTGCAGGAATCAAGAGTCATGCGCGGCGATCGCCGCCTACCCGGTGCAGCTCCCCATCCAGGAGAGGATGGTGGCGTGCGCGTCTGCATCGACTACCCAAGGCTCAACCGAGCCGCATCTCAGGAGCGTTTCTGGCCTTCACGCGTGGGACGTTGCGAGGGTCCACCACGCAGCTACGTTTGCATGCCTTTCGGTCTGCCGAAACGCGGCTGCTGCTCACCAGCGCCTGATACGGAGCATTCTCGAAGCTCAGTGTGACACCCCGATTCAATCGTGCACTAATCATGGACGCAAACGTGTACGATCAAGATCAGGGACTCACGGGAAGATATCACAACACAACTCTAAAACATAAATAAGTCATACAAGCATCATAATACAAGCCAGGGGCCTCGAGGGCTCGAATACAAGTGCTCGATCATAGATGAGTCAGCGGAAGCAACAAAGTACAGACATAAGTTAAACAAGTTTGCCTTAAGAAGGCTAGCACAAACTGGGATACAGATCGAAAGAGGCGCATGCCTCCTGCCTGGGATCCTCCTAACTACTCCTGGTCGTTGTCAGCGGGCTGCACGTAGTAGTAGGCACCTCCGGTGTAGTAGGAGTCGTCGTCGACGGTGGTGTCTGGCTCCTGGACTCCAGCATCTGGTTGCGACAACCAGAAAGAAAGGACAGGGGGAAAAGGAGGGAGAAAGCAACCGTGAGTACTCATCCAAAGTACTCGCAAGCAAGGAGCTACACTACATATGCATGGGTATATGTGTAAAGGGCCATATCAGTGGACTGAACTGCAGAATGCCAGAATAAGAGGGGGATAGCTAATCCTGTCGAAGACTACACTTCTGGCAGCCTCCGTCTTGCAACATGTAGAAGAGAGTAGATTGAAGTCCTCCAAGTAGCATCGCATAGCATAATCCTACCCGGCGATCCTCCCCTCATCGCCCTGTGGAAAAGCGATCACCGGGTTGTCTGTGGAACTTGTCTGGGTGTGTTTTATTAAGTATCCGGTACTAGTTGTCATAAGGTCAAGGTACAACTCCGGGTCGTCCTTTTACCGAGGGACACGGCTATTCAAATAGATAAACTTCCCTGCAGGGGTGCACCACATAATCCAACACGCTCGATCCCCTTTGGCCGGACACACTGTCCTGGGTCATGCCCGACCTCAGAAGATCAACATGTCGCATCCCCACCTAGGCACAACAGAGAGGTCAACACGCCGGTCTAAATCCTATGCGCGCAGGGGTCTGGGCCCATCGCCCATTGCACACCTGCACGTTGCGAGGCGGCCGGAAGCAGACCTAGCCTCTCTTATACAAGAGTAGGCATTCCAGTCCAATCCGGCGCGCGCCGCTCCGTCACTGACGTCAAGAAGGCTTCGACTGATACCACGACGTCGAGTGCCCATATCTTTCCCACGTAGTTGGTTAGTGCGTATAGAACAAATGGCCAGACTCAGATCAAATACCAAGATCTCGTTAATCGTGTTATTATGAAGCAACTGTGGACACCGACCAGGGCGAGTCCCACTCTCGCCTAGGTGGTCTCAACCTGCCCTGTCGCTCCGCCACAAAGATCCACACAGAGGGCCGTCGGGACAAAGGTCCTTTCAGCCCCCAATCCGTGAATCACTCGCGGGTACTCTTCGAGCGGACCCGACTTTAGTCACCATCTGTAGTATGTATATATGTATAGTATAAACCCGTGATCACCTCCCAAGTGATCACGGCCCAATAGTATAGCAAGGCAGACTGACAAGAATGTAGGGCCAATGGTGATAAACTAGCATCCTATACTAAGCATTTAGGATTGCGGGTAAGGTATCAATGACTGTAGCAACAATGACAGGCTATGCAACAGAATAGGAGTAACCGAACAGTAACATGCTACACTACTCTAATGCAAGCAGTATAGAGAAGAATAGGCGATATCTGGTGATCAAGGGGGGGGGGCTTGCCTGGTTGCTCTGGCAAGAAGGAGGGGTCGTCTTCGGTGTAGTCGAACACACGGACATCGGCACCGGTCTCAGAGTCTACCGAAAAGAAGTAACGAAGGGGGAACATAATAAATAACAGAGCAATCAAATGTAACACAAAGCAAGACGCGGCAATATGCGGTGCTAGGGGTGACCTAACGTAGTGGTAGGTGATATCGGCGAAGGGGGAACATCCAGGAAAGTATCCCCGGTGTTTCGTGCTTCCGGGCAGAGGAGCCGAAGGGGGAAAGTTGCGAGTTCGATAGGTTAGGGATGTGTGGCGGACGAACGGGCTGCGTTTCTGGATCCGTCTCGTCGTTCTGAGCAACTTTCATGTACAAAGTTTTTCCATCCGAGCTACGGTTTATTTTATATTAATTTTTAAAGTTTTTAAATCATTTTCTAACTTATTAATTATTAATTAAATTCAAAAATAGTATTATTGCATCAGCATGACATCTGCATGACATCATCAGTCAACAGAGGTGTTGACTGGTCAAGCTGACGTGTTGGTCCTATATGTCATAGGCTTAGGTTAACTAAATTGTTTTAGTTAATTAAATAGGTGATTGGGTTAACTAGTTATGCTTAAATTAAGTTAATTAATTAAGTAATTAATTAATTATTATTTTTAATTATGTATATATTTTTTAAACGTTCTGGAGGCGGGGCCCGTTTGGCAGTGGCCCAGGGCCTTATCTGTCGCTGGGCACTAACGGGGCGGGTCGGGCGTTGTGGCGCCCGATGGGGCGTTCGCCCAGATCGCCGGGGCGAGGAGGGCCGGGGCACCAGCGAACAGGCGCGGGGCGCCGGGGTTGGG